>NW_015390802.1:8281-33146 GCF_001527695.2 Protobothrops mucrosquamatus | reverse complement strand
AAAAAAAAAAAAGCTGTTTCTGCAACCTGTAATCAGTACTTTGTTTCAGATAGGAAAGCTTCAAACCGGTGATTCATTAAGGAAAGAGAGATTTCAGAGTTACTACAGCTGTGTGAGTGAAGACTTTGGGATTCTGAAAAAACAGATTGATGAATTTTCAGATTGCTGCTGGCTGGAGGGAGGAAGAGGATAGTTTGTTATTTTTTCATCAAGCAAAGCATAAAGTATGAAGTCAAGAAATCTGGACATGATGGCACGTAGCCAATTATGAGTTGAAATGAGCCAGCAACAGAAGAATAAATCAATCAATACGTTTATTTTTTTTCATTTGCATGTATAGCACATTCAAATGAAAATATAGTAACTCAAAATAAGTTGCACATACATGCAAGTAGAAAAAATGCTTCCTAAAATTCATTGTTCAGTAGTCTCCGGGAAGACACCCCAAATATCTGATAGATCCAACTACTGTTATTCCTCAGAACATACAACCCCTAGTCCATACAAATGGTTCTTATGATGGGAAGTTAAGACAATTCTGCTGCTGAATATGTGCAGTGATATGGGGAAAGCACTTTGAGATAAATCCTCACAAAAGTTTTGTGCTCTCACCCCTAACCTGTTCTCCTGACACTTTTTCTCCAACATTCAATTTCTCCATAAGTTACTTTTATGGTAGCCTTTTGGAGTAAATTTGAGAACTAGGTGCTACCAGGAAAAAAGTATTGCAGGATTATTTCTGGTACTGGTGGGAATGGTGTCAAGGTCTGGCTGCATGGAGAAAACAGTTGGGTCTTCCCTGCCATCTTCTATGTCAGGGTAGGTGAGGGAATCATCATCTCTCATTGGATTGCCTTAAAATAGTTGGATACCACTAAGAGGAGAAGGAAACAAGAGGACCAAACAAATTATGCAAATAAACAAGTTCTTCCTCTAGCACAATAAGTATCAGCAAACAGTTAATTCTTAAAGTTTCTTTAAGTGATCTAAAGGGAAGAAGTTTGCAAGCTCAAAACTGTGCTTTTTTTTTCTTCAGCTATTTCCCACTGTGCAATAACAATGTTAGGCAGATGTGAACAGATGAAATATTAATTCTTTAACTGCACTGTTTCATTGACATGAGGGAAGGACAGAATTAATAGGTGCAAAAAGAGAGAGAAAGAGCATGAATGGAATGCAATAGACTGAGACATACACATGCCCTTTAGCATGTGTTCTGTTTCCTTGGATTTAGAACACTGTATATTGGTGGGTGTATTTCACACACTCCCATTTTAACAAAGCAGACACTATGTGATGTTCATACTGGTGAGTCCACTTTGTAGCAATTTTATTATACAGCAATATTAGCATCAGAATGCACCGCAAAATGCCTCTAGTATAGATTCTGCTGAGGAAAACACAGGATTATAACAAATGGCTTAATCTTAATTAAGCTTCTTCAGATGGTGGGAAATGGAACCCATCAGGACAAGATTCAGCAATCTATCTGCATTTAAAGGACAAAGGCCACTCTTTCGAAGACAGTAAAGTCCACATTTTGGACAGAGAGGACTGCTGGTTTGAAAGAAGGGTCAAAGAGGCCATCTATGTCAAAATTGAAGAGCCTTCTCTCAACAAAGGGGGAGGGATACAACATCATCTATCTCCAGTCTACAACACAGTTCCAAGAAGGCTCCACACCCATTTGCACCACTCAGGTGACCTTGAGACAGATAAACCTCCAAGTGGCCTCAACAACTCTCTAAAACAGGCAGGTCAAACTCGCAATGTCATGTGACATCACACAACGTATCGTGACTTTTTCCCCATTGCTGATAATGGGGTGGGCGCGGTTTCAGCATGACGCATCCAGCCTGCGGGCCGGCAGTTTGACATGCCTGCTCTAAAAGAATGCAAATGACCAGCTATCTGCAAGGAGTATAAATCCTTCCATTCCCCACCATCCAGGTAGAGCTGAAGAAGCTTCTTGGATGAAAAGCGAAACATCTTCAAAGAGAAAAAAGAAAGTCCAGTTGCCTCATGAAAAAGCACCTTTGGGACAGTCATCAGAAGTATTCATTGTCAGGTTTTAACTTTCAACCTACTCAGGAATACAGGTCCAAGGGTTTGACTACCCCAATTCCATAGCCTGTCCAAACATCAGAATTTCAAGACAAAAGATGGCAACTTTGGGTTAAGAACGGAATGCACTGCAAATGGTTAGGTCAGTGATGGCGAACCTTTTAGAGACCGAGTGCCCAAATTGCAACCAAAAACCGACTTATGCATCGTCGGGTGCCAGGTGGGTGTGGCCCATTGGCTGGGTGTGGCCAATTGGGTGTGTGTGGCCCATTGGGTGGGCGTGGCTGCGGTGGTAACGGCAGACTGGGTGGGACTAAAAAGTTCAATCAATCAATTCCAACTTTGCAAGATTTTTTTTCCCCGCGAGAAGTTGAAATTGACTGATTGATTGAACCTTTTTTTTTTTTTTTTTTGCACACGGCAGCAGAGGCCTAAAGCGAAAAGGTTTTATAAAACCCAACTGAAGGCCTAGGACTGGGGTGACGGCACGCGTCCCCACAGAGAGGGCTCTGAGTGCCGCCTCTGGCACCTGTGCCATAGGTTTGCCACCACTGGGTTAGGTGCTCAAGATAGCAGCAGCAGGCAAATATGCTGTGACAATAAAGTAAATATTTCATCCATTGGCAGCAAGAGAATAAGATGCAATGGCTAAGCCTTTCCCTTCCCGTTTCCTGAGAGACAACAATTCAAGGCTCTTGTCTATCAAAAAAGGCACAG
The DNA here is from genome assembly GCF_001527695.2 of Protobothrops mucrosquamatus. Lineage (NCBI taxonomy): Eukaryota > Metazoa > Chordata > Lepidosauria > Squamata > Viperidae > Protobothrops > Protobothrops mucrosquamatus. Next base: position 30,365 of record NW_015390802.1, on the reverse strand, counting down.
AGAAAGGAACCAGGACAGGTCAGTTGGTATTTGGAAATACAGGACCATGGCTGGCTTTGTCTCTTATTTATGCTCCACAAAGCAACAGTGGGTAAAAGAGAAATCCTGAAGCACTCCTGAGTTTGCTTTCAGAAAAAGCCTGTGTCAGAAAACCCACCTAAGAGGCAGAGAAAAGAAGCTTAGCTGCCATGAGAGGGAACTGAGATTTGGTCATGGACCAAAGACTGGCTATGGAGAAGGCAAACAAAAAACCGGATTAGCCCAGTGGCTTTCAACATTGTTTCCCAAATGGCCCTGAATTCTCTAATCAGGTTCATTCAATAGATAAAGCTCGGCTTTTGTTAGCTTAACTAGTTTGCTTTTCTTGGGTGAGATCAGCCATCTTCACCTCCTGCATTGTATGATGTTGTTTCTGCCACTTGACTGAACTGCCAAACTTTCTTTGAAAGCAAAAGAAACACTACGAAATGCTCCGTCAGCCCTAATCATCGCTCTCTACCAAAGTTGCCCTTTTTTGTAAGCATTAACTAGCAGAACTACTAAGCAAGAATTAACCATCCCACAACCGAACTACTGTCGCCAGCCATTATCTGGAGACACACATCCATGCTTACTGATCCAGAAGTCCTCCCTCCTTTCTTCCCTGTGTATTTCCTGTGTATTCTACAACCAAGAAGTGCTAGAAATTTAGAGCATCCGAGGTAAGCTAAGCAGTAAAACAAAGTCAGGTTTGTCTGAAATAGCTGACAAATAGATAAACAAATATACAAACATATACTGTATCTTAGCTGGTAAAATGTTGGAGTCACCTAAAACCCAAAGAGAGACTTATTCCCAAGTCCCTCTTTGAGTTTTAAGTGACTCCAACATTTTATTTACTTTTCATCTTTGTTGATACTAAAGAAAGGACCTAAGATTTTAGTTGAGACTTTATTTTTAGTTACAGGCAATGAACACATTACGCACTCTAGGTTCAGGAGACGCATTGTAGAATTTCCTGAGGGCTAAAGTAAGACATTTTAAAGATTTTGAAGAACCCATGAAATGAGTGCTTCCTACAGCCCCTTTCATCCCTTTACTCTCACTGCTTCCTTTGGCAATGCAATTTTTGTCTTCAACATTTTTGTCCTCTTAAGTGAACAGCAAGTCAATTATAAAGTGTGAGGTAGGCTAAATCTGGAAGGAACTCCAGAAATTATATTTCAACTCAATTAGTTTATTCTATTGACTTGAATAGAAATAGTAAAAGATCATTTCCAATCCTGAACAGTGAAAGACTCCCTCAAAGTGTGGCCTGGAGAAAATATCATCAATGTCCCTCAAAAAACGTTGACTAGAGGCCTACTTAGTGAGAAGTCCTGGGAAAGTTAGAAAGCTGCTACTCGGAAACTCACTCATTCCAGCCAAGGGGGCAGCAAAGCACCACTGGTTACCTTCAGTCAAACATATAAGGACATTAATTCCGCATATCTCAGATCAGACTCAAAGCTGGGCTGGAGCTTGCTTTGTTTAAGCACAGCAAGACAGAAAATTATTTTACATTACACTGCTGGGGTTTGGAAAACAATGTTTCTCCCTGGAATTTGCCCAAGCTACTCACACCCTACTCTTCCATCCTACCTGTCCTCCACACTTTTGACTCTTGATGGTTGTTCTCTTTGGCACCCAGCCATTACAAAAAATAATAAACCCCAAGTGCAAAGTTTCTGTTTGAAGCTCTTTAGAAGAAAAGATCTTAGATCTTTAGAAGGAAAAAAAAACCTCTTGTTCCATAAAAAATTCCTGTAAAGGTTCGAATGTCTCTCTGGCACAATGAGATGGCAGCATTTGCCTCCCATAATTTAGTCACATACCTGGCATGGAGAATAAGCAAACAGTATTGGGAAGAAGTGAGAAGCCTCCCCAATCCTAACAGCAACTGAGAAACACTTCACTTTTTGTTAAAATATACAAAAAATGGTAGGGAGGACACATGCCGCACATAGTTTTACTTAAGTACTTGGAGGAGTGATGAAGTTACATTCCAAATTCTGAAAAATCCCAGCTCATCCAGTAAGGGGTCAACTAGATGTAAGTGCCACTGTTGGGTCATGTGTTGATCTTTGTATATGTACATTGTAGGGAAACAGTCTCTGGACTCAGATTCTCCTAAGATTTGGTCTGGTCTTCCTTTGCACTGAGAGAAGAGAGAGAATTGTCTATAGCTTAACTTTACTTTTAAAACAAAACAGACTAGCACAGTGGTGGTGAACCTATGGTACACGTGCCAGAGGCGGCACTCAGAGCCCTCTCTGTGGGCATACGCGCCATGCCCTGGAGATGGCAACCATCCTCTTCAACCAGCTGCCTGCTAACTCGCTGAGGTCCCACGTGGCCAGATGCATCCCAGCACCCATGTGCTCGCTGGCCTCTGTGTTCAGGGGCCGATGGTGTCAGGCAGAAGCCGCCCCGGCCCCTGCCTCACCTTGCCCTGCGACAATGGCACCCCCACCCTGCCTCATCTTGCCTTGCCTCACCCCACAGGATGAGCTTCCTGCCCACCGCCCCACCCGCCAGAATCACCCTGGATCTTCCCGAACCCTGCTCAGCCCCCAAAGGCATCCATCCCCAGGAGCAACATTGAGCTGGCCACACCCACCCTGCCATGACCACCCATCTGCCATGACCACTGTAGACACACCCAGCAGGTCACACCTACCCAGCAGGCCACGCTCACCCAGTACCCGGCGATACATAAGTGGGTTTTGGGTTGCAGTTTGGGCACTTGGTCTCTAAAAGGTTCGCCATCACTGGACTAGCAGATATTGTTACCAGGACGACATACAATGGTTGAAAAATCAATTTCATTGGAGCTTACTTTAGGCAACCCAGTGACATTTTGCCACATTCAAAAATAAAAGTTGTGGACAAGTTTAGAAGGGCTCGGGGTATGAACACCCAATACTTTGGGAGGAGTGGATGTAGGGAATGCCCTAGGGCCTCCAGTTATGTATTTCATATTACATTACATCTTCTGACTTTTAATGGTTCTCAACATGTGTGGCAAGGATGCCCTGCACCTCCAAAACTCTTGCAGTGAGGTTAGCTCACTTGGCTCATAGGATTCACTGGCCTCAGTTATGGATATGGTAGAAAGGGTGTGCAAAGAAGCCACCCAAAAGGAAACAATTTTCTATCTGTGCCCAGGGATTCTGCGAATGCACTTGTCTTCCTTGAAGGAGGAACCCTGTAGATGTCATTCCTCAAGAATCCTGAATGCTGGGTGGCATTGGCTGCTTCACTGCTTAACAAGCACTCAGCCAACTCCATCTATCCACTCCCTCTGCCTGCCTGCTCTGGCCTTGAGACAACTCCCTGCATCCAGTCATTTGATTCTCCTTGTATTCAACTTTGGTAGGGGAGAAATGAATCACAACATACTTCTCCCAAAATTTTGCTAATTTGCTAATTTAAGCCCATTCACAACTCATTCACGATCAGTTGCGGAAGTTTCGGTGATGGGTGAAAATCAAGTTATGCAAAAACCACTGGCTACATAATATTAATTTGTAGCTTTTCATCAAAGGATGTTAAGATTTGGTGGGTTTTTGAAAATCAGACTTTTAAATTCTGACAACCAGCATGAAAATTGCAAGTTTCAGAAGGTGCTGAATTTAAGATTAGTAATAAAAATTCATTTTATGTCTGCAACCCTGCTTCTTGCATTTCACACATGAGCAGATTTTTCAAGCCTTAAAGAGCTCCTTGTCCCAATTACTTTGTGACAAGCGATATCGTGTAGGCACGAAGATAGTCTCGCTGTAGCTCCTCCAAGAACCCACCCAGGAGAAAATCGACAGCACACAAAGCCAAGGAAGTATTAAATCACCACCATGCATGTCCTAGCAGTGTCAATTCTTTTACAGCTCACATTTTTGAAATATATTTTCCAGGAGACAAGATAAGAGGCAGCCCTACATGTTCACCAGGTTCCAGATTCTATCTTACAGTACATAGGGGGAGGAAATTTTCCCTCTTTCACCAGCTATTTTTAGTTCCAATGCTGGAGAAGTGCTTGAAAGAGTTTAATGAGGGTCATGAATATTCAGGCACTAAATGAGGCACACAGATGGCAGCCAGGAGTGCTACAGATGCCTTGGGTACAAGCCAGAGTTTCATTATCATCGTCAGTGTAACCAGAAATACAGCAGGCCTTCCTCTGCCTAATAATATTCTCACCCATTCATATTCGTATCCATCCAGCCCCATCAACCTTTCTTTTACCTGCTAGTCTAAGCTGGTAAGTGATTTCTGATTAGACATGACTAGAACATGTCACAGAATCAATGTACACACTAGGATAGTAACTGTTGTGTAGCAGATAGAGGGTTGGATTTGGACTAGGTCACCTTAAACAAATAGGCATCCCTTGAGACTTCAGGGTTGCTGCCAGGATCCAATAGGTTTACATAAAGTAAGATGTAACTAGCAGTCTTGAACATACTTGATCTTCACAGACATGTTTGTACCTCAAGAAGAATCTTATAAAATGAGCCCTCCAGAAGGTGGGTGGCAATATATTAAAGAGGGTCTAGGACAGGGGTGGCGAACCTATGGCATGGGTGCCAGAGGCGGAACTCAGAGCCCTCTCTGTGGGCACGTGCGCCATTGCCCCAGTCCTAGGCCTTCAGCTGGGTTTTATAAAACCTTTTCGCTTTAGGCCTCCGCCGCCTTGTGCAAAAAAAAAAAAAAGGTTCAATCAATTTCAACTTCTCACAGGAAAAAAAAAGATCTCGCAAAGTTGGAATTGATTGATTGAACTTTTTAGTCCCACCCAGTCTGCCGTTACCACCGCAGCCATGCCCACCCAATGGGCCACGCCCACCCAATGGGCCACGTCCACCCAGCACCCGATGATATATAAGTGGGTTTTGGGTTGCAGTTTGGGCACTCAGTCTCTAAAAGTTTCGCCATCACTGGTCTAGGAGAAAGGTTGGCAATTTCTAAATAACCTGATAATTATTAGCCAGCTCCAAGCTAATAGCCAGTTTACAATACTGAAGGCCTTCTGAAATAAGATCCAGATCATTTTGCACACTGATGACTGCTATGGTTTATAAACTGTTGTTCATGGCATAGCAAAACATGAACCAGTCACTGTGGTTTATTCAACAAAGCAGGGTCACAAAACGTGATAATGTAGTGTGTGATCTTATATACCTCTTTCTGCTAAATATTCTCAGCAGTGGGGTCAGCTGGTAGAATACCTATAAGTGAGGAGAGTTCACCTGGCATCAACACTTGACTACATTAGCAATAGCATTTAGACATATACTGCTTTACGGCCCTCTCTAAGCAGTTCACAGAGTCAGCATATTGCCCCCAACAATCTGGGGCCTCATTTTACCAACCTTGGAAGGATGGAAGGCTTGAGTCAATCTTGAGCCGGTGAGACTCGAACCGCTGAACTGCCGGCAGCCAGCAATCAGCAGAAGTAGCCTGCAGTACTGCATTCTAACCACTGCACACAAATTACTCAGCCATCACAACACATGCAAATCTTAGTCTGTTTGAAGGGTTTGGGCTGCTCTTTTGTTATCTTGGTTTAATTGTATTAATCTTTTCTTATACACAGAATTTTAAGTTTTAAGATTAAAACTTATAAATATGTTAATAAGGAAACAAAGCAGAATGCAAGAGTGATAGATAATAATTGTGCGGAGGAATCAGTTATGTCCTTTCTAGGGTTGCCAGGTGTCCACTATTTGAGTGGACAGTCCACTTTTTTCACATTATGTTCACTATTTTTTTTCACAAAATAGTGGACATTTTTTTTATTCAAAAGCTTTATGATGAAATGGTACGTAATCTAAAGCTGTACAGTCCACTTTTTTTACTACTTAACCCCCCACCCCCCCGCTTGTCCACTATTTTTTGGAAGCAGACCTGGCAACCCTAGTCCTTTCCCCCCCCCTCTAAATGATATATTGCATTACTGAATGAACTTTTTATGTTTTAACATAACATTTTATGTTGAAAGTGTCCAAAGCTATCTAAGGCAGTGGTTCTCAACCTTTTTAATGCCGCGACCCCAACCGGTCGTAAGTCGAGGACTAAACCGGTCATAAGTCGAGGACTAAACCGGTCGTAAGTCGAGGACTACCCAACCAGTTGTAAGTCGAGGACTTTCCCTGCCCCGGAGCGCCGCGCATGCGTGGTTTCGCCCCCTGCGCCGGCCGAGGCATAGCTGGCAAGCGGCAGAGACGGAGCAGGCCGACCACCAGCTGGCCCAGCCCAAGGGAGGTAAGGCACCCGCCGGAAAAGGGGGGAAAAATGGCGGACAAAAAAAATGGCGGACAGCCTTGCTTGGCGACCCCCATGAAATGGTTGATCGACCCCAAATGGGGTCCCAACCCACAGGTTGAGAACCACTGATCTAAGGCCTTCTGAGAGCAACTGGCACGGCAAAACTTCAGCGACAACCTTTTCATATCCACTCATGAGCAACAAGGTGGTGGTGCTGTGGCTGGTGCTAATGTCTCAGTTGATCTGACCACCGACCAGCACCAGTCAAGCAGCCATTGCCTCTGAAACCTCCGACTGTGCTGGGGCCCTCCTCTTCCTTGAAACTCCAAATCCATTTACATTCTTTGGAGGGGGAAAAAAGGCAGCCCAGCGGAATGTGCCTGTTTTCATTTCTCTTCTGAGTTGCTGCAATCTCAACTATGCCCGTTATTGCTGAAATAATAAGCCTTTCAAGGTCATCCAAGTACTTCAACAAGAAAGGGGAGGGAGAGGAAATTAATATGCCGGAGGAGAGGCATTTTTGCTATACAGGTTTCTTTCCCTTTGAGTTCTAACTTTTCCAGAAGAAGGAAGTTGTAGGAAGTGACACAAGACATGTGAGGGTGGGAAGGAGAGGGGTCTAAGCAGTGGTGACTGTTTTCAGTGCCAGCCTGGCCTGGCCATGTTTAATTTCCAGGGCCAAGAGACTCCTTTCAGCTGCATTTCACCTGAACAACAGGAATCACTATTTTTTTTAAAAAAAAAGTGGAAGAAAAAAAAGGAACAAAAGGGATCTGGAGCAAGAAAATGTTTTCTACTTCATACTGTGGAAAGGGAAGTGATTCAAAGCTGTTCTGTAAAAAAAATGACATGCTTCTCTCTCTGCTCTTTGAAAAGAATGAAAGCAATATTTTTGCAGGACCCAAGAACTCACCAAGTTTCGTAAGGGTCTGTTTTTTATCTTTGAAAACTTTGCCAGACAAGAACTCAGATGCGCCAATCAAGCTCAAGTAACCATATGTCACCGAGCTCAAGTAACTCCCCCACTCTTGGCCCACTATTTAATTATCTTACATACCTTTTCCCCTAAAGCAAAATACTGGAAGAAGTTGTGGGTGAAAAATCAGGAGCAACAGAATGCTTAGCACAACAGGGTTTCTTTTTCACACATCCTGGTTTTCAGTTTAACTGCAGGCTGCTTATGGTATTTTGATTATACATTGGTTAAAAAAAAAGTGAATGATATCCATGTCCTGTGTAGCTTGGGCATAAAGAGAATGAATACTTTCCTCCGCTCTCTCTTTATGAAATAAAATTCTCTCTGCTTGTAGATAGACAGACTGCAGGGGAATCTCCTGCCTGACACAAAGCACTTTCCTAATAAATGGGAGTGCAGCTTGCCTACCCATGACCACCTAGCAACAACATAAAGCATGATGCAGGTTCTTGTTGTTTAATCTAAAAAATATAATTTCATCTCAATTCCAGAAGATTACTCTCTGAGAGAATTAACACACACGTGATTAAAAACAAAACGTGAAGTGTTAATACCACCTTATAATGCCTTGGTAAGGCCATACCTGGAATATTGCATCCAGTTTTGGTCACCACAGGCTAAAAAAGATGTTGAGACTCTAGAACAGGGGTGTCAAACTTGCAACGTCACATGACGTGCCGTGACGTATCACAACTTTTTTTCCATTGCTGGCAATGGGGTGGGTGCGGTTTCGGCATGATGCATCCGGCCCGCGGGCCCAGCAGTTTGACACCCCTGCTTTAGAAAGAGTGCAGAGACGAGCAACAAAGATGATTAGGGGACTGGAGGCTAAAACATATAAGAAACGGTTGCTGGAATTGGGAATGTCTAGTTTAATGAAGAGAAGGACGAGGGGGGGACATGATAGCAGTGTTCCAATATCTCAGGGGCTGCCACAAAGAAGAGGGAGTCAAGCTATTCTCCAAAGCGCCTGAGGGCAGGACAAGAAGCAACGGATGGAAACTAATCAAGGAGAGAAGCAACCTAGAACTAAGGAGAAATTTCCTGACAGTTAGAACAATTAATCAGTGGAACAACCTACCTCCAGAAGTTCTCAATACTCCAACACTGGACGTTTTTAAAAAGACCATTTGTCTGAAATAGTATAGGATTTCCTGCCTGAGCAGGGGATTGGACTGGAAGACCTCCAAGGTCTATTCCATTCCATTCCATTCCATTCTATTCTTTCCTGATGGAAGTTCTGTAAGAATTTCCAAGCCATTCAGAAGAATGACTGACTAAGCAGTGCCAGGAATGTCACAAAACACTAAACATTGAAGTGAGGAAGGAAGTAGAGCAGTAGCCTAGTAGCCATGCCTTTCAGCAACCTATGTGAGGAGAAACCTGGGGCTCTTCTTTCAAGATCACACCTTTGAAGAGGCAGCAGGCCAAGGACTGAACAAATGAATGTGGGAATTTGGGGAGAGCTCTTTGCCAGGTGGCTGGTATGCTGTCCTTTGGGACAGTGAACTACACTGACTCTGTTGAAGTAACCGTTCATTGCCAATTTGTTGGGTTTTCTTTGTGAAACAATGGGAAGGATTGTCCCTCGCACCAGTCAGCAAAACGTCTGGGGCAGCTCTAGTTTCTCTTCGCTGTCCCAGATTACTTTGTGAGTCTCCTTACATTTCAGTTTCCATTCTTTTTTTTGAGGGCTCAGTGCTCCTATATTGCACTATTGCCGTGCAGAAATACCTATCTAAACCATGATCCAGAAACTTAATACAATCTTCCTCAATCTAGTGCCTTTCAGATATGTTGGATTTCAACTCCCATAAATCTCCAGCAATTCTCAAAGTTGGTCGAACACATCTGGAAGCCACCCAGTTGGGGAAAGCTAACTTAAACTGTTTACAACCTCCTTCCACCCTTGCCTTGTTATTTCATAAATGTACTATTATTTATACTTAAATTCAGAGTAGTGAATGATATGTGTTTCCTTTATCCATTATGCTTGGAATAAGGTAGTGGCAAATCATGATGTTGCCAATATGGCTAATTTTTAAAGACTTTTTATTGCTTCAATACTGAAGTCGGCTCTTTGTTTTCTGTCACAGTGAAAAGAAACAGAATTATTTTTTAAAAAAATACAGTACTGTTGTAATCATTTGGCAAGTCCTTAATGGCAGAATAGATGTGTTTGGAACTATGCATGCAAATGTGTGTGCACTTACAGGCTCCATGAATCACAAAATATAGGTAAGAGTTACATGTGATGGCCTTTTTTTCTGAATATATTCATTCATCCAATTCTTAAGAAAAGCATGTTGACAGAAAATGCATATGCAACTCTCAGTGTGGCCAAATGTCAGTGCAGGGGTGAGTCTGTATTTGTGTCTGTGTTCAACACAAACAAACATCTGGATGAAAGATCTGGAGCAGCTCCAACATCTGTTTCTTCCATAATTTGCCTGTCAGTGCACTGAAGCAGGGCAGCATTTGGAAGGCCCCCCATATAGCAGGCAGGGGGGTAGACCAGGAAAGGGTGAATGAGGCCAGAGAAGTATTAAACCTTGTTTGGGTTCTGCCTTTTCTGCATCCTCCCCAGCTGTTGCTACCTCAGAGGAAAGCAGGGGCCCCTCGTTCCTCACATGCTTCTCCCTGCATAACCCCCCCCCCCCAATCCCTGGGCCTGCCTCAGTCCATTTGTGTCAATGAATAACCTGGATCAGTTATTGACTCTGTAGAGAACTTATGTAGCATCACAATATCCGGCAATGGAAGTGTCCCAGAATACTGGTGTACTAATATCATGAACTCTGCTCTCTAAGGTGTTGATGCCACAAGGGGGAAAAAAAGGGAGGAACCAGGGCATGGAGCTGTTCCCTAGGTAGGGAATACAGGAATCTGCATTTCATGGAGTCAGATAATTCATCCTTGTGGTTTGTTAATATTTATACTCTTGGCAGCAGCTCTCTAGGATTTCAGACAAGAGTTTTTCCAGATTTACCTAGAAAGATGAGGATGAAACTTCAAATGTTCTGCATGCAAAACACATGCCTTAATACTGAATTATGGCTGTTCCTGAAACTTAGTACTAATTTTCCAAACGGAAGTTATATTTCTCTATCCTACACAGAAAGGGGTTTGGATGGGGGTTTGCTATAGGAGTTTGGATAGGGGACAGCAGGCTTCAGCTGAATTCTGGTAAGGTGGAGTGGGTATTGGTTCAAAGGGCCTCACAACCTGGGGGGTTTATCATCCTTAGTTCTGGAGTTGCACTACCTTAGATAGACTTGATGCACAATCTGGTGGTCTCCTGGACTTGCAATTCCTGCTCAAAGAGGTGGCGGCAAAGAGGAAGAGGTAGGAGAGTCTTTGTGCAAATTTGTGTTATGTGCCAACTGTACCCTTTCCTGGATCGTGAAGCTCTGCTTGTAGTCACTCATGCCTGGTTGGATTATTGCAATGTGCTCTACATTGGGCTACCTTGAAGAGTATTTGGAAGCTACAACTGGTACAGAAAGCAAGATCGGGGACAGTTCTGGAGGCCCCTCAGGTGCCTCATGTGTGACACTGCTATTACATGAGCTGCACTGGCTGTCAGTTTGTTTCTGGGTCCAATGCAAAGTGTTGGTCATTACCTTTAAGGCCCTTTGTAGCATGAATCCAGGGTATCTGAGGAACTGTGTTTACCCCACTCCATTCCCTCCAGTGGAAAGGGCCTACTTTGGATCCCATCAGCCAAAGAATTTCAGCTGGCAGGGTCCAAGAGAAGAGCTTTTTCTGCTGGGGCCTCTGCCCTCAGGAGGTGAGGTCCATCTCCACATTCCTGGTCTTCTGAAGAGTCTAAAAACTTGGTTCTGCCGCTTGGCCTGGGATCCTGATGGGGGCCTGCTACAATGGGGGTGGTTGACCAGGTAGAGAAGACCCACAACCCCAGGCAACTTGCCATCTTGGTTTTTAGCTTTTCTATTCAACTTTTCTAATTTCTATTTTATTTTCTTTATTTTCTTTCTTTTCTATTTCAACTTTTAATTGTTTTTTTTTCTTTTTTTCCTTTTTATTATATTGCAAGCTGCCCAGAGTCACCGTATCTGTGAAATGGGTTGTATAGGAATTTAATAGATAGATGACAGACAGACAGAGCCTCTCTTTAAGTTCATAAGACATTCTTCTGAATTCCTTTTCTAATCTCTTTGTATGAACCTGGCAGAATTATAAGTACTGAAGTGGGGGGGGGTACAATGAGGGTTATATCATTGAATACAAAGAAACCTTAGGAAGTTGTAGTAGAGCAGAAAAAAATAATTTCAGAGCAATTCTACACTGCTACTGGCTGCGCATCCCAAATCCCTTGAAACAGCTCTCCATGTGTCAGCCAGCGCTCCCTCTAGCTGGTCAATGGAGAGGTGCAAAAGCTGACAGCAGCCCGCAATTCACACTGCTGCATTCATTTATGCTGTGAGGATAAAGGGGGGGGGAGTGCTCAGTGCATAGCGAGGAAAAGATTCATGGGAAAGCAGCAGAATGAATCAATGGTGCCTTGACTGCTGCAGGCAGGCAGGATATCTCCAGAATCAGGAGATGGGATAAGCAAAAGTTCCCGTCCATGGGAAAATTGCCTGCCACAGCTCCAGGGAAACAATGCTATCTTCTCAGCATTTCCTTTGGAGAAACAACTCAGCCTGGGTCCAGAGCAATCCCAGATGCTACAGTATTATCCTAATATGTAGAAAGGTCTCAGCCGCTAATATTGTAATCTAGGCTATTCAGCCTTTTGCTCCTAGTTCTTTTGTTTGACTCTCTAGATTCTTGGCAGTTCTATGCATCCTGGTGATATCTGTTCTTGTCCTTGTTCATCTGAATACTCTTTGATCATTCACAGAAGTGTTTAAAAACATTAATGAGCAACTAATTGCTTTACAGTACTAGAGCTAGGTACATCTCTCCTTTCTTATTCTTCAAGCTCATATTGATGCAAACAGCTGACCAGTGACTGGAAGTAACCGTACATTTCTCCTCCCTTCTCTGAATCTGGAAAATGAATAATGGAAATTCTCTGACTGCACTCCCAAATTACAGTGATCAGGAAGAGTGACTGACAGCTTTGCCATGTGACTTGTCAATTCGTTTGTTGGCAGCAGCTCACTGCATTTTTTTTTTAAAGGCATGGTTCCTTATGTATAGCTTCAGCAAAACAATTAATGGTAACATATTAGTTCTTAATCTACTACAGTGCTCCAAGTAAATATTTTACTTGAATTGAGGTAATAAAAATGCAGAACCCGTGTGCTTAAATGATCTGTTAAAGAATTAGCAGTTGCATTCAAACAATATACTAATCTTGAAAAGATTTAGCCTTCAGTTTTTTGTTTTGTTTTGCTTTTTAGCGGCTTTCCAAGCTGTGTGAATCAAGAAAGTGGATAAATTCAATATCCATGTTGTATAAACACCCCCAGTTTTAGTTTTTTGTTGCCATTTGCCATGTAAAATTGTTTAAAAGCAAGGGGGAAAAAGCACAAATACTTTAGGAGGAAGACAGGATACAATCCATATTTTTAAAAAGCATATTTTATTATACTGAATTATTCTGCTTCATCGATCATATATTTCAACCTTCAGACTAGATTATTTATTAGTGGCACCCCTAGATTATGAACACTAAGAATGTACACATTAAATGTTAAAGTAACAAGATATCTTATAGTGATTATTGAAGCTATTAACTCAGAAGAACCTCTACATAATGCAGTCTCATAATGAAATATGTGGCCTGTATTTCTCAGATATGAAGTATCTAAAATTCAGGGAGTGTTGCATACATGATACACAGCATTCATGATAAACACTTTTTATCACCAGAAAGTAAAATCTCTACAGTTCTAACTTAGGTATCAGTGAAACATTATGCATTATACTTGTTATTAAAGAGGTCAGAACAAAAAAACCTCCCATAATCAAACCAGAATATTGCTGAATAACTTTCTGAGATCCACAAATCTGAGCCCAGTAGAGTATAGGTCAAAAACTACATCAGAACGAAGTAAATGAACTGAAGGAACAAATCACATAAAAATAAATTGCAAAGTACAAAGTTTGTAATTTTAGATTAATTGCAAGTCTGAGACGAAGAAGATTTTTCATGGATTTTCTCCACATTTGTTTGGTCTAATGTTAATTATAACACAGAGAAGTACGGTATGTCTCTATAGTAAAGTTATTGCTGATACAACAACATTGCTAGCATTATACAAGCTTTTCCTAAACAATAATCATTCACATATTAATGCAGCTTTGAATGCAGCTGAGCCTTGAACAGAATCCAGGAAAGAATTGGTACTGTAAGTATACAGTTATAATAAAGAAGTGCAGCTCTGACAGAATTTGTGTAAGAAGGGGGAGGGAACTGCTCAATGGCTCAGTCACTCATACCTAGACAAGAAATAATTAAAGTAAATTAGCAGTAGCACAGAAATACAGATTGTTCTGTTCTCCAGTGAGCAATGTGCCAGTCAGTTCCCCGAGTGCTGTGGGCCTGCTAGAGCTCCTAGGCTGGCTGCTGTCCCTTTGCATTAGAAATCCCATCAAGCAAGTAAAGCACCCATCGGAGAAGGAACCCCCCCCCTTGCCTTGCAAGCAGACCAAGTAAAGGACATGGCAGGTTCTCATTAACTTCAGCGTCACAGCCTAGTAAGCTCTGTGTGTGTCTGAAAGGCAGACAGGCTCAAGCCAGGGTATTGTGTGACTGCTGGTTACATAATGAGAGGTATGTCATTCCAAGAAAAGGGGAGCAGAAGACTGCCTGGAAAAAAGATGTCCATCTTTTTATCAGTTATTATCAGTCTTGTCTTCATTTAACTGGAATGTAGAAAGGGGGGAGTAGATCAATCTAAATACCAACATCAGCTGAAATATGGCCTCTGATTCATACTTAGCTTTCTCTGAAGCAACAATAGCCTGCATAAACCTCCAGTGCAGAGATTTAATTTGAACTCAATGTAATCAAATCTTTCAATCAAATTGACGTTCTGATATGAATCAGAAAGTCAAACTGAATCATCAAATTGGGCAGTTCCAAATAGATTGTGCAGACAGACGCTGATTTGGAAAATATAACAGACCGCCTTTGACACTTCATATTGAATAGATGGTTGGAACCAATTTTTACTTTGTAGAACCGGTCAACTGGCTCATCTGAATCACAAACATAACCAAAAACATAACTGTAAAAGATGAACTAGAAATAAAAATTAAAATAAGCAAGAAAATGGTAAGAGAACATCTGTCTGACCTTGATGAATATAAATCACCAGAACCTGATGGATTACATCCCAGAGTTCTGAAGGAGCTGGCAGATGTTATCTCAGAACCATTGTATCATATCTTTAAAAAATCTTAGAGCACGGGGAACTACCAGAGGATCAGAAAATTGTTGATGTGGTTCCCATCTTCAAAAAAGGGGAAAAAACAGACCCAGGAAACTACAGACCAACTAGCCTGACATCAATACCTGGGAAGATACTGGAAAAAATAATCAAAAAACAGATCTGTGAACTTCTAGAAACAAATAAAGTTATAACTAGATCATTCCAAACCAATCTTATTTCATTCTTTCACAAAGTGACTAAATTAGTAGACCAGCGAAATGCTGTGCACATAGTATATTTAGACTTCAGCAAGGCATTTGACAAAGTAGACCACAACCTATTTCTTGGTAAGCTAGAAAAATATGGGATAGACATCATCACTACCCGATGGATTTGTAACTGGCTGACAAACTGTACTCAATGAGTAGTCCTTAATGATACTACATCTAAATGGAGGGAAGTAAGCAGTGGGATACCACAAGGGTCTGTCTTAGGCCCAGTACTCTTCAATATCTTCATAAATGACTTAGATGAGGGAATAGAAGGGAAACTCATCAAATTTGCAGTTGATACTAAGCTGACAGGAATAGCCAACAACCCAGAAGACAAGCTCAGGATCCAAAAAGATCTTGACAAACTAGAACAATGGGCCCTATAAAACAAAATGATATTTAATGTGGAGAAAAGCAAGGTTTTATACCTGGCTAGGAAAAATCAAAGGTACAAATACAGATTAGGCGAAACCTGGCTCAAAAACAGCAACTGTGAGAGGGACCTTGGAGTCCTAGTGGACGATCACTTAAACATGAGCCAGCAGTGTGCAACGGCAGCCAAAAAAGCTAATACAATCCTTGGTTATATAAACAGAGGCATAGAATCAAAATCATGTGGAGTATTAGTACTGATTTATAAAGCCTTAGTAAGGCCACATCTGGAATACTGCATCCAGTTTTGGTCACCACATTACAAAAACAGATGTTGAGACTTTGGAAAAAGTGCAAAGAAAAGCAACTAAGGCCTGGAGACTAAAACAAATGAAGAACACTTGCAGGATTTGGGAATGGCCAGTCTAGAGAAAAGAAGGACTGGGGGGGGGCATCATAGCAGTATTCCAGTATTTGAGAGGCTGTCACAAGGAGGAAGAAGTCAATTTATTTTCTAAAGTACCAGAAGGCAAGACAAGAAACAATGGATGGAAACTAATTAAGGAGAGAAGCAACCTGGAATTAAGGAGAAACTTCCTAACAGTGAGGACAATTAACCAATGGAACAGTTTGCCTTCAGACATTGTAGATGCTTCATCACTGGGATTTTTTGAGACTGGACAGCCACTTCTTTGAAATGATATAGGGTCTCCTACTTGAGCAGGGGGCTGGACTAGAAGACCTCCAAGGTCCCTTCCAGCTCTATTCTGATTCTGATTCAGATCAATGATTCAAATCAGATCAGAGATCATCTGTGTATGGCCTACTTGTTGGCTTTGTGGAGCAGGCTTTGTTCATCTAAAAAGTCCTCGTAAGACAATTTCAGCTTCCAACCATTTGGAATGAGACCTGGAATGAGACTACTGACATTCTTCATGGAATAACTGCCGATGCTCACAGCCCTTGCCATAACTGCTTCCACAGTCCCTATTCAGACTATGTACACCTGCCAAATTGACTTTGTGGTTACACCTTTGTGAGTTATACCTAGATATTTCTGACAAATTGACTTAGTGGTTATAAAATCTGTATACACAACTGAATCAATCCTATACCAGCTTTCTCCAGTCTGTGTTTCTTGAAATACACTAGGTCTCAGTTGATTGGGTGAGAAACAATTTTCCTGAAAAATATAATGCACTGAATCCCAGCAACAACTGTGTTTAGAAACATTCAAACCTATAAAAAGAAGTCAATACTGATTTATGTTTCATTCATTTCAATGGATTGGTTCTAAAATTGAAGAATGAATTGAGACAGTTTTCATAGCCCAGAATTATCCAATGTAACAGAAGCAAAACCTCAGGGGCAAGATTGCAATTGATCATCAAGGCTGCTTCAAAGACATACATATTGAGATACAGCCAACAGCATAGTGGGAACAAGATCTATTTCTTTTTATGCTTTTTCTCTGAACAAAAGTGCCTTTATCCAAATGCCACCTTTAGTTTCTTGAATGGCAACTCTCAACTCTATGAGTCATTTCATTTCCGGCAGTTTACCTCACAGAAATAGATCCCAGTATAATATGTAGTATAATAACAAATGTATCAGCCAAACAGCATGAATTCCCTTGCCTCTTTAATGATAGTACAAGACTTTTTGTACTAAATGGAAAGTGAGGGGTCCTCATGACATTCCTGAACAGGGGGAGACATACATGTAATCCCCTACCATTTGCTTATTATGGTCTAGCTATACTTTGTCACTGTCTGCACTGAGGATAACAAATATATAGCCACATCCAAACCACATACTCCTTGGAGCAAAAATTAATGGCCGGGCTGTAATATTATTACAGGTGGTATCATAAATACCCTCTGCAATGAACATGATTGTATTGCATTTTGGAATGTCTGATTTAGCAGAACCTTGCTGCCTCAAGCACATGGAAAGTTCTTTTGGGGATACTGCATAAAGAAAATCCTGAGAAGATCTTCATTTCTTTTCTTTCCATAAGAAACTCTTTCCAATTTCTCTTCAAAGAGCTACTGATTTACCCAGCATCAATCAATAGTCCTCTGTGTCTGAATATTTCCTCTTCTTTCTATTTGATCAAGGCATGTTAGCATCTACTTTTATCCTGTAGACTTCTGTCAGGTAAGCCATATATTACTGCTGATGAGAGAAGAAAAGTGACAACTGCAATCTCATCCAAGATTACTAGAAGTCCCTAACTTACTTTAACTGCTACTATTCTGGCTGGCCTGCCTATATCTGTAACAGGCATAAGTGTGGAGCTCAAAATTTGATCTTCTGAAGGGCTCTGCAAGAGACCCTACTGGCATCAGTATATTGCCTGGCCCTGGATGTCACTTCTGTGACTAGTGTGAAGTCTTTTAATGCATCCTTCTCCAATCCAGAAGATGAACTGCAGAAGATTGGTCTCAGCTGTAACAACTGCGAGGCTGCTAATTCCATAATTTCCAATCTCAGTTATGGGTAACCTTGCTTTCCCAACAAACTGACTGCTCATATTATTCCTTTATCTTTCCTATCCTCTAAGTAGCAGATTCAAAACCTAGAGATCCATGGGTGTTGACTAAATGATCTCCAAGGACAGCTTTTTTATTCTGAAATGCTAAACATCTAGATTTGGACTGCAGAATAGGCTGATGTTGTACCTGATATGGTCTGCATTCCTTGAATTACTGTAAGGGTTTATTCTTGGCACTTGCTCGGAAATAGTTATTAATTTCTCACTCACCTTATAGAATAACCCTGAATTAAGAATTTCAATCTTAAACCACTTATTTTGAAATGTATTGTAGAATTGCTTAAAAAAAGAAGAAGTGTGTAGAAAAACAGCAGTCTTTGAACCATTGCAACTAATTGGAAATAATTTCAAGCCTGAAGACTCCAAGATTGCCTTAAGAGCTCACCATATAACAATATGATATTATTGCAATTTGTATTAGGTTGGGGTGGGTGGAAAACAGAATCTGCTTGGAGAAAAATAGGAATATGTTTGGGAACGTATTACGAGTTTCCTCATTTCATATGCAATATGCTAGATAATGGAATGGAAGAAAATTCCTGGCCCTGTAAACTTACAGCTGATATCATGTATCTTGGAAGCATTTCCTCGGTATAACCAAGGAAATGGGAGAGTCAGTCCAGGAAGCCAAAACATCGTAGTGCTTCCATCATCTTCCTGGGTGACTCATTCTCCTTTCAACTATTCTGAGTAAGGGAAAAATGGAAGAAGGAAGGAGTGGGGTGACAGTAGCAAACTGACAATGGAGCCATTTCCAGGGTAAAGAGAGCGTTTCCGTGGAAGGAAATGAATTTACATTTTACTGGCTGAAATGATTCACAGTTATCTGGAAAATAGATGGGAAACAAGAAGGCTTAGTGGTCGAGTGACAAAGTCAAATGCTCGTTTGATTCTTCCTCCTCTCTCAGCCATGCCAGGACTCATCTTGCTTCTAAGGATATTAAATCAGCAGCCACCACTACCCCTGAACTTCACTCCCCTGGGG
Organism: Protobothrops mucrosquamatus; assembly: GCF_001527695.2. Classification (NCBI taxonomy): domain Eukaryota; kingdom Metazoa; phylum Chordata; class Lepidosauria; order Squamata; family Viperidae; genus Protobothrops; species Protobothrops mucrosquamatus. The sequence continues at coordinate 11,569 of NW_015390802.1, read as the reverse complement.
TCTCCCCAGCCCCTGCATATCTTCTTGATTGAGTGGTGCGTTTCCTTTTCCCAAAGTTCATGTTGCCTTAAATGAAAAAAAAAAAAGGCTTTTCCTGACCTGGGGCAAGACAGCTCAGATTTTGGAGGGTGATGTGCTCTCTAGAGGCCTTCCTGGTGGAAAGCTTGGTAATTAATGAATCCGCATTTGTTTTATTCAGTGCAGCTGGCCAAGGAAGCCCAACTGATGGGAGCACGGCTTACACACGCATGCACACACAAATAGAGTGAGGGAGATCCAGAGGCCAGGCTGAGATTGTTTATGCCTCTCCGATCTGTTTCCAATAAGGATGATGAATTGCTTGTTTGGGGCAGATTTGTTGATATTATTTGAGAACTCACTGGATAATTATTTGATGAAGCAGGCCTCAGGACAGCTTCTTGACATGAGATAGAAAGCATGTTGCGATGTCCGGGCAGACTTGCTCAGAAGCCGGCCCAAGAGACCGCTGAAGCAGAATCTTCCTCACTTATAAAATGGCTGAAAATGGCTCCCTAAAACAGCTGTACAAATTCTATTTCTTCCTTTCCTGAGATCGGACTAGGGATTGGCTGCTGAATCTGAACTCAGGGAAACTTAGGAAATTGCTGGTCCTGCCTAATTTCTTCCAAATGGTTCTAGATGATGCTCAGAGCCTGAAAGACAACAGTGCACATATTGCACTGTATGTGCACCAGGGACTGATAATGCTAGTTTACTCACCAGGATACAGTATGTGCACCAGGGACTGATAATGCTAGTTTACTAACTAAAGAAATGAGAGAGATTCTCTTCTGAAATGCCATCAGGCTGCATATTTTGTGCTACGCTTCTACCAGACCACGGGTTTTCAAACTTGGTCCTTTTATGACTTGTGGACTTCAACTCCCAGAATTCCTCAGCCAGCGTGCCTGGCTGAGGAATTCTGAGAGTTGAAGTCTACAAGTCATAAAAGGGCTAAGTTTGAAGACCCCTGTACCAGACAGTGAGCCTTACTTTCACTGTATGAGGTTCTTCACATACAATATCTGACCTCACAAACTTCATTGCCTCCACAATAGATTCACTCCCCGCTACAATTACGTCAACTAGAATGAATGATCTTAACAGTTACTTCTTAATCAGTCTGGCAATACTGTATCCTGAAAAGTGATATATAAATAAGTAATAAGACAAGTTTTTTTAGTTTGGAAAAAAAAACAAAAAACATTGTAGTTTCTAAAACTTTGGACAGTTTAAAAAAAGGTGGGTTTTTTTTTTGAGAGAGAGTGGGACCAGTGATGGGATTCGGCCAGTTCGTACCACTTTGGCAGAACTGGTAGCTAATTCTTTGTGGCCCAGGCTCAGAATGGACTTCCAGAAGCGGCGTCCACACAGACCGGTTGTTCACATATTTGCATCCCACCACTGGATGGGACATTGTAGTTTCCAAAATGTGGGATAATGATTCTCCCTTACTGTCACTATATAGTTCTGAAAGCATACTAAAGAAGTTATGGCACACATTCTATTAAGTACATTCATCTCCTGCTGCATGCTTTCAAAATGGAGATACCACAAAAATAAGTTGCTTTGGGTCTAATTTTTAAATATTAAACAAATAGAATCCTTATTTGCAACTAATTTCCAAATATTTTAAATTTAATGACCAAAATTCCCCTTATCTCAACTTCTCCCTTTAATGCTCTAATTAATAATATAAAATCCCCTCTAATAAATCAAAACCCCAATTTTCTTCAGCCTTATTCTGGCTTTCTTCCTTTACCAACTAGCCTTCCATATCAGTGCTTTTAAATCATCAAATAGATCTTCCTCTATTATTATATATAATATTAATAAGAGAGACCATTTAGTTGCCATTTTTGGAAGGGCTAGCCCATTTGTATTCATTAGATCATCTCCCTATTATTCCAATTCCCTATGATTGTCCTGATATGCTTATCTTCCATTCAATCTGTTCTTCTTCTTTCTCCTCAAATTTCTTCTGATTTATATAGAAAGTCTTTTCCATTTTCAGTGTTGTCACTCCCTTTTCTGGATTTTCCATTAACTGTATTTGTTGGTCAATTGAGTCCTCTGTCTTAATATTTGATTGTTCCACTTCTTCTGTTATCTTCTGCATTGTTAGTTCTTTGGTTGTAGTCAAAATTTGGGTTTGTATATCTAAGCTGGCATCTTGTTCTTTTATGTTGCATCTTATTTTGTCACAAGCTGAAAGAATGGTTTCATGCATTGCTTTCAACATGGAAAAAATCTTTTCCTGGTCTTCATCCATATTCTCTTAATAGTGTGTTAAATCAGGCGACAAAAATAATTTTATAACTAGGTATGGGACCTCTATTTCATGTGTTTGTAGGTAGTCTTTATAGTAGAAGTCGTTTGTCAAGTAAGATTTTATAGTCCAAGGTGTTTCATCATCTCATCTAATAACCAATGTTCCTCAGATAAAGAAATAGGAAAGCAATTCCCCACATATAGCTCTGAAAGTCAGTAAAGGTTTACATTCATAGTTCAAGCAGGCCAGTTATGCCACCCAGAAGTTCTCTTTACAGCTGAGTTTCTCACAGGTGGTATCTATCAAGGTTGAAAGAGTTTTATCTGTAGTCTGGGCTTCAAGCCAAGTCTCTTTTAGGCAATAACAAGTTGTAATACCAAACTTCGCCACAAGATGTCACCAATGCCGTTTAAAGTTTTTTAAGTCCAAAATTTTTATAATCCTTTTTCCAATTGTATTTCTTTTTTGTAGATAAAAACAAAAGTCTCCAGTAAAATAAGAAAACTTTTGGTCCCCAAGTTTCAGAAAACATATAAATCCAATTAGATTAAAGTTGTTCTTTTAGTGCTTTAATTCCCCTGGGTAGTCAGTCGCCGCTATTCTTAGAGGGTGGGGTAGAAATTACCTTCCCTCTCTCCTCACCGGGGGAAAGATACTTTGGGCAGCTTTTACAGGAAAAGAAAATACTTAGGATCTTAAAGAGAAGATCAGATCTCACCCAGTTTCATCCATGTTGCTTTAGAAGTGCTTGGTGGTAAGTTTGACTTCGGCTGTCTGCAGCTTAGTGACAAGCCATATTGCTATGGTCGGTCTTTCCTCCACTAATTTGGAGGGCTGCCCCAGATCGAGCGGAAGAGCTGCTACCCTCCCACAATCAAGCAGGGGTCCCCTTCTTGCTCATTGCCCCTACAGGGTGAGTTTTGATCCTTTCCAGGGTCCCCCAGTGGAACGAAACCGAACGCGGAAGATGGAGCTTGCCTTTCAGCGGCCGTGGT
>NW_015390802.1:0-8181 GCF_001527695.2 Protobothrops mucrosquamatus | reverse complement strand
TAAATTTGAATATTGTTGGGAAACTAAAAACTGGGAAAAACCAATAACAGGACATTGATTGTCTATAAAGATTGAATGTAAAAGTAATTAAGATGTATAAGCTAAACATTTATTGATAAATGTAATAATGATGTTTTTACTTAGTTGACATAATAAGAACTGTATTAGCTTAAATACGAGATAGTAGATATTAAGGGAAAATATTTGATATTGTAACTTGAGATTTGTACTAAAGATTTTTGTATGTTATTGAACTATTGATTAACCCAGCCACCACATTGCTTTTTAAATACCTAAACATAAAATTAGAAAATTAATAAAATATTATTAAAAATATATAAGTTGCTTTGGAAAAAGCACAACACATGCCTCCCTCCTGGGAATTTTTGTAGTTATATGTATATTGAGCCTGTTTGGTGTAGTGTTTAAGGCATGAGACTAGTTCTAGTCCACCTTGGGCACAAAGTCAGCTGGATGAGTTCCTCTCTTTCAGCCCTTAGAAAGAGACAAGGGCAGACCATTTCCAAAATCTTGCTATGAAAGCTACAGGGCAGAGCCTGTGGTGACACAGTGGTTAAAATGCAGTTTTGCAGGCTAATCCTGCTGACTTCCAATTGCCAGCAGTTCAAGCAGTTTGAATCTCACCGGTTCAAGGTTTGACTCAGTCTTCCATCCTTCTGAGGTCAGTAAAGTGAGGATCCAGATTGTTGGGAGCGATATGCTGACTCTGTAAACCGCTTAGAGAAGGCTGTGAAGCGGTGTATAAGTCTAAGTGCTATTGCTATTGCTATCAACACTGACTCAAATGGGTATATACACACACAAACACACAAAACACACAAACACACTTCTAACTGCTAAAAAGGGATGAATGATTCTCTTCCAGCCTCATATAGCCACTAGTGTACTGACCTCCAATCACTGGATAGCCATTTCCTACAGAAAGAGCAATGTAGATAATTTTTAGCAAGTCAGGAAGGCTACTAAAAACATCTCCGCCATCACCCAGAGAGCAAATCCATTTGTGCTGAAACAAGGAGATTTAGGAGAAATACAAAACAGAAACAAATAAAAAAAGTGTAGTGCCCAGATGGTTTGAAAATAATAATAGTTGTTATTTATAAAATATTAAATATTAATATTAAAAGTTATTTATTTTCCCCCAAAGATCAATTGCTATATGCTATTTATAAATACAAAATGTGATATTTGCCTTTGTGTGGTAAGTAGAATAATTTGCTTATGTTGCACTGATGTTCTACTATTAAGAGGATGACAAGAAGAGTTTTAATATGTCCATGAAGGAAGTCAAAGCATAACACCTGCAGCACTGTATATGGGTTTACTACAATAGTTCTGGACAATTCCTATCTTAACTGGTCTGCTCTCTGGGCAGCCATGTCGACTCCATGTCGCTCTCTGATTGGCAGCCAAGTTATAGAAAGGCAAGTTGGAACATCAAATCAGTCTTGTTTTGGACTTTTCATCCAGGTCCATCTCCAGCAGAGCACCAAAGGGTTCTCCACCTGGCTGATTCAATCCCAAGGGGAGATTAACTGAGAGATGGATAGACCACTTTCTCCTTTCTGGCTGTCCTATCACTCCTTTCCCCCCTTGAATCCATCTGGTGTGTGCACAGGAGGCTGACAGAACCTGTACCCCTCCCCATCAGATGCCAAGGCCAATCTTTTATGTCATTTGATGGCTCTAATAGGATTATGAAAACCTTTTCATAAACTCAGAAGAGGCTCAGGTTCCTAGCTGTTCCCCATCCGCTCATCCCTCCTTCTTCATGCATGCACTTCCATAATCCATTACTTTTCCTCCTCCTTTTTCAGCCTCTTTACCGTCACACTGGAATCTATTTTTACAACCATATACTTGAATTTTCAACCTGTTAGATGGAGATCATTGCTGACAAGCTTTTCTGGAAAAGGGATAATGTCTTCTCTGTAATAGTTTTGCATTTATTCCACAAGTTCCCACCTACTCTCTTCTACCTACAAAGCTGACAGCGAGCCAACCCTTTTGGCAGAGAAAAGAAAGCAAAGAGACAGGGCAGCTTCAAGCTATTCCTTTAATGTCCAGCTTGTCACTTTCCATAGAGAATAAATAATATAACAAATCAACATAATAATGGGCAAAAATCCGAACATTTATCAAAAATGCCACAACATTCAAGGCAAATAACCCTGCTTATGCAAAGAAGCATCTGGTAATTCAACAAGGGTATTACTGGGGCACATAGAGAACAATACGACCCAAGGACTTGTACCTTAGAGAGTAATCCCCCTTTGAATCTACTATTCTTTGTTGTCCTCTCCTAAGTACTGTTTTCTATCACCATTATTGCATTTCTATTTGGATTATTTACATTTCAGACTAAGCAAAAGCCTATTTCTGCTCTATATGGCTAATCCACTAAGCTGCTTATTGCATCTCACATCCATCAGACTTGCAGAGCAGCCCAGAACTAATTTATCAAATGCCAGATCCTGCCCTCTCTGACAGTCTCTGCTTTGCTTGGTGAACTTCAAACTTCAAACCAAGGAGTATAACTCTGGTGAAAGATCCAGCCCAGATTCTTACTTTATGTATGTATGTATGTATGTATGTATGTATGTATGTATGTATGTATGTATGTATGTATGTATGTATGTATGTATGTATGTAGTGTGTGTATATATATATATATAGATATATAGATAGATAGATAGATAGATAGATAGATAGATAGATAGATAGATAGATAGATAGATAGAGATAGATAGATAGATAGATAGATATAGATATAGATATACTGTAGATATATAGAAATTGATGATATAATCTTTTTCTTCAAAACATTGGAAGTTTGAGGCAGCCTATCCAATCCATGCAAGCCACAGTCTCTTAATACTTAATACAGCTTGCTCTTGATATTCTTAACTGCCAAGCAGAGAAGGTTGGTAGAAAGTCTAATGCAGAAAATGTCAGTCACAGAGTTTATTAAGTGATGACTGGGCAGCAGAATATCTCTAAGCCACAAGAAGAGGGTAGAATACATGGCTCTCTATGTAGCAGGTACAAATATTTTCTAATATGGAAAAGATCTCTTGCTATAGAGTCTGAGAATGACTTTTGCTCAGATAGAAAATGCTGGGTGAAACAGACAATGGATCAGACTTAGATCTTGATAGTAAGAGATATTTATGTTTTCCATGGTGGACTTTACCTGTTGGAGAACTTGTATAGCATTGTTGGTCCAACCTCCTATTAGAAATCTCCTATTTCAATAATAACAGATTGGATTCAACATTTGGGAAGGAGGGTGTTTTATGAAGGGAGAGGTTTTCTCCAGGAAGCAGAAAGAAAAAAATAAGTGAGATGGAGATCATAGAAATAAGAGAAATAAAAATTGGAGACCGTGAAGGAAAGTTGTGAGAGGAATGGATGAGAGTAAAAGATGAATGGGGAACAGGCAATAGGGCAGCAGATCCAAAGAGAGGCAAGACAAGGAAAGGCAACAGAAGAACAATGTGGAGATGAGAGGAATGTAAAAGAAGCAAAGAAAAGTGATGGGTGAAAGCAAGGAAAATCAAGATCATAGGAAGCATCCACACAACTAAAAAGGAGGAGTCTACCACAACTCACCATGGGACAACTAGCCACAGGACAACTGGCCATGGGACATGTGTTACACTAATGATGAAGGAATAGTGGAATAGAATAATTAAAGAAAGGATGCCAAAGCAGGGACAAAATGAAATGTGAATGACAAAAATTAAAATATTTTTTAAATTATTTTGAATAGCTAAATTGAATTGTTGAATTGTCCCACAATGAGTTGTTCCGTAGCAAGTTGGCCATGGCGAATTGTCCCGCAGTGAGTTGGCCCTGGTGAATTGGCCTTGGTGAGTTGAGTGGGGCGAGTTGTCCCATTCCAAAAAAGGAGAAGGAGAAAAGAGAATACTCATGAATAGGGAGTATACAAGATGGTACAGAAAAGGGAGAAGTGTGTGAGAAACTAAAATAGCTGATCAAAGATAGAGGACTAGGTAACCAAATATATTATCTTCTATGGATCCCCCCCCCCAAGAAAAGGATTTGTGCTCTTATACTTTTTAGCACCAATCTCAACTCAGTAGTTAAAAGAGTTTGGTGGACTTTGAAAGGGCTGCATTATTCATATTTTATTTCTGAAAAATGTTAATGGTAAACCAGTTTCTGTTCTGGATGCTAGGTAGAATATCCACGATACTACTTTGATTTAAAGGAGCCAACAGAAGTTTGGAATTTCCAGTGGGCCCTTTACAACATGGTTACTGAGCAATTCAACTTTCCCCAAGCAGGTCTATGCTATATGTTATTTCTATGTACATCACAGTTAAATCTACAAAGAAATTTACAGTAGGTGGGAAATGATTTATTCTAGTTTGGAGGTCAGCAGAGATTAGGGGTACGTGAACTGAGTCGGATGTGATTCAAACTGTTGATTCTCTAAACCAGGGATAGTCAACCTTGGCTCTTTTATGACTCGTGGACTTCAATTCCCAGAATTCCTGAGCCAGCTTAGCTGGCTCAGGAATTCTGGGAGTTGAAGTCCACGAGTCATAAAAGAGCCAAGGTTGACTACCCCGGCTCTAAACTGATTTGGATTTCTGAATCAGACCATCCTATCATGTTGTGATCAGACTTGGCAAGTTAATTTAATTTAGGGAAAATGCTGTTTGTACGAATGCAAAAAGCCACTGAATCTTTGGAGCAATTCAGAGGCAACTAATTCTCTTTGATTATTCAATCTGGATCAATGTTCTGATCTGAAAAACCACTTTCTCTTGGAAACTTACATAAACACTGAATGTCTGGACTGAGTTTTTACACAGCCCTATTAGGTGTACTTCTATTTCACTTGAATCAAGTTTTAAGATTTTGGATAAACATTATATAGCAAAACTGAGAGCGTTTCTGCATTCCCTTACGTCGGGGGGGGGGGGGGAAGCTTGAAACATAATGAAATGGTGCCTGCGTGCAGGTTAGTTATCTAGATATTCTGCACAATTGTTCATTTGTACACATAAGTAGATGGTGGATGGAAATAGTAAAATCATTCAGCTGCTTTAGGGAAAACTACATGCTGGCAGTAAACACATGTTCAGTCTTAAGAATTGTTCAACTCTTGTGATGAGGCCCCTCTTGAACCATACAGCAGAACAGCCCCAGGTTTCTCTAAATGACAGACAATGCTTGCTTGGCTCATGTTCAAAATTAGCTCATGCTGCAATCCATACCTGAAATATTTATATCCACAGTCAATGAGTGCAGGACCAATTCTTATAAAGAAATGAACGCAAATGTTATCGGTTAGGTTGCAAGTAGGTTTTGTGCAGAATTTACTATTTATGTGAAAAAGTGATTTCTGCCTGCCTGCCAATTCTTTCCAATAAAAGGTTCCTGTCTTACACTGTAACATATTAAATAATTTTTCTCCCATCTGTGCTACTGCCATAAAGACTCTGACTTTGGAGTTCCCTACCTCCCAATTCTCTCTTTTTCAGAAGTGGAACAAAAAAAAAATGTCTTTTTTTCTATGGCATTTCACAGTTAAATTAAACAACTGTCGTCGTTCCACCACCTCCCTAAATATCTGATGCTCTCTTTCACTGCTCTGTGGTTGCTTTGATTTGGTGAAAAAAATTAGCCCTATGGTTTCTAGATTCAAGTTTAGGTTTGAATGCATATGATGATGATGATGATGATGATGATGATGATGATGATGATGATGATGATAATAATAATAATAATAATAATAATAATAATAATAATAATAATAATAATAATAATAATAATAATAATAAAGTTGGAAGGGACCTTGGAGGTCATCAAGTCCAACCCTCTGCTCAGGCAGGAAACCCTACACCATTTCGTACAAATAGCTGTCCAGTCTCTTCTTAAAAACTTCCAGTGTTGGAGCGGTGTTCCATTGGTTAATTGTTCTAACTGTCAGGAAGTTTCTCCTTAGTTCTAGGTTGCTTCTCTCCTTGATCAGTTTCCATTCGTTGCTTCTTGTCCTGCCTTCAGGCACCTTGGAGAATGGCTTGACTCCCTCTTCTTTGTGGCAGCCCCTGAGATATTGGAACAGTAACTGAGAGGAAGTCTATAAATAGAGTAAGTAACTAGGTAAATGAAGAAATAGTTCTGGTTTTTCCCACCTGCTTGAATCATGTAAATGTGTGTGAAAGAACAGATGCCAGTGCTGGCCCTACATTTACAGAAATGTGTGTAAAATATTGTAAGCACAGATTGTAGTCTAACATAGGCAACATGAACCTATACCAATTATAGAATTGCAAACTGATTTCTGGTTGCACCTTGCTGAGTATAGTTTAGGATAAGAACCTGGCAATGAGACAGAATCTGCATGGTAGGAGCTGAGCAACTCCCAGCCAATCCCATAGCCAACATCTGCGTATTACAGTACTAAGCACAGGTTAATTTAGAGGATTATGGGAAGGAGGGGTGTTAGTTTTGGAGAATGTGGGAACTCAGTTTACGAGAGCCCAAAATATCCTGCAACCATCCCAATACCTACTACAGAGATACAAATCAAGATCCCAATAGAAACCAAATCCAACTTTGTGAAAAGAGAATGAGCTCAAGCTGGAAATGCAATAGACATTAATTTCTCCATCACAGCAAACCTGGAAAGAGTTTAAATCCCAGCTCAGCAAAGATAACACATTTTAAAGTTTAGGAGGCTAAAATCTGCACATTTTCTCTGATTCATATTCAAGTCATCTCTCCAAAGAAAACAAAGGAAGGAATGGTACTTGAAATCTAAAATTAAACTTGAAAAATTCTTAAACAATGAGAAGGATTTTCTATAACTTTCCTTAAGGAAATGAGGCAATAGATATCAATCTTCAGATCAGCCAAAGCTAGCTAATGATTTTATTTCTTGGAGGTGCCCTGGGATCATTTTATATTATATGAATAAGCATCGTTTTACATTTCTGGGTTTTATCTTACAAAAACTGACACCACAATAAATATGTATGCTTTTCAGGCCCCAAAGAAATCGTTCTTGGTTTTGCCCTATAGAAAAACACATTTATTCCTTGTAAAAAAGATCCTCCATGGTTTGAAAATAGTCAGAACCCAGGGAATAAAAAATATTATTGTCAGGAGCTGATATCCATGGTTTAGCTAGAAGAAACTTTTGTTGTTCAATTGTCAAGAGTGTTCCATTTGCAATTGCCCTCTCTCTTCCTGCAGTTCTGCTGCATTTTTTTTAGGAAAAAAAGAGGAGTAAAGAAAAAGCTTTAGCAGTTGCACAGAAGCTGTCTGCCCAGAACAATTCCTAATGGAACAAGTTGACAAGTTACAAAACTTACAAGAATACAGTGGACTTCGGAATGATGCCAACGGGTGAGTTTAAGCTTCATACATGGGTCACATATGAATCTTTAGGGAAAGACCATGGCTCAGCAGTTGAGCAAATATTTTATAGATAGTTCCTGTCTTCCTTCTTCAAGAAATTTTCATCTGGAAATTCAGGAAGTTACCTTCAAGATACAATCTACAATATCAGATATAGTATTGAAAATCTAAATACTTTCAAGAATGCATTCTAATTCAAGCTCTTGTGATTCTTCTTTGAAGCACTAGAAGAGGAAAACACACTTTCCTACACTCTCACTCCCAAATACTAACAGTATTCACTGACAGCAGGCATTGTACAGCACACTCAAGCAGGGTGAAAGATGACTGAAGATTGCACACAACTGGAGACCATCTAGAGGAAAGTTATGCACATTTCTGTCCTACCAATATTCATTTACAAGCCAAAGTGGTACAAAAAAAAGCTAAAAAATTTGTCTGTTTTATAGAGGCTCACAAGGCCATTTAAAAAGCTAAAGAATGGAACCAATAGAAAAAGTTACAACATCATTAAATTATACATCAAAGAGAGGATAAAATACATAACACACAAATTCAGAACATCAAGGGTGAAAATGGGGTGGGGGGTGAGGGGTAGAATCCCAGAAACCAACTGCAGCTGGAAACTTTCAGCATATTGTTAAAATACCACCATCTAAAACAGTGAAAACTTGCTGATGTTGCATTTCAACATTAGAGAAAAACACTACATAGAGAAATACAGTAAATGTTTGAAATGGTTCTAAAAGCTCTCCAAGCAAT
>NW_015390801.1:92320-96682 GCF_001527695.2 Protobothrops mucrosquamatus | reverse complement strand
CCCGACTGGAGCGGGTCTAGATAGACTGTTTCCTCCAGGCGCCGGGGGAATTGCTGCGCAACCACACTCTCAACAACCTTCGCCACAAAGCGAAGGTTGGAGACCGGGCGATAGTTAGCCAATACATCTGGGTCCAGGGAAGGCTTCTTAAGAAGGGGCCTCACCACCGCCTCCTTCAAGGCTACGGGGAAGACACCCTGCCATAGAGAAGCGTTTATAATTCCCTGGAGCCAGGCTCGTGTACCCTCCCGGGCAGCCAGTACCAGCCAGGAGGGGCACGGATCCAGTAAACATGTGGTTGCATTCAGCCTCCCCAGGATCCTGTCCACGTCCTCGGAAGCCACAGAGTCAAACTCCTCCCATATAATAGTCTCAAGACCTGCTCCCGTCTCCTCCCCCGGGGCCACCCAGTCAGAGTCCAAGCCTTCTCGGATCCGAGCGACTTTGTCATACAGATATTGGGCAAAGTCCTCAGCCCTCCCCTCCAGGGGATCCTCCCCCCCCCTCAACTGAAGGAGAGAGCGGGTCACCCTGAAGAGGGTGGCTGGGCGATTATCTGATGACGCAATGAGAGTGGAGTAATAGTTAGACCTAACCCTAACCCTCATCGCCACTAGGTAGGATCTAACATGCATCCTTGCCTGTGCTCGGTCGGATTCGGTTCGGGTAGCCCTCCAACTGCTCTCTAGGCGTCTTTTCCGGCGCTTCATCTCTCTCAGCTACTCGGTAAACCAGGGAGCCAGTTGAGATCTGCGCCGGGTCAGAGGCCGCAAAGGCACGACTCGGTCCAGTGCTGCGGCAGCGGCCACATCCCAGGCCGCCACCAGATTTTCAGCCGAGTCGTGAACTAGATCCTCCGGATATGGCCCAAGCTCCGTCAGGAACCTCTCCGGGTCCATCAGGCGCCTGGGACGGAACCATCTAAGTGGTTCCGTCTCCCTGCGGCGGGGGGGAGCAGTCCGGAAGTCCATCCTAAGGAGTGAATGATCTGACCATGACAGGGGCTCTATAATCACCTCCCCCATTTCCAAATCATTCTGCCACTGGCCAGAGACAAAAATTAGATCCAGTGTGTGTCCTCCCGTGTGGGTGGGGGCATGAACTAATTGGGTCAGGTCCAAGGCCATCATGGAAGCCAGGAACTCCCGAGCTGCCGCCGACGTTTCGCCCGCCGATGGCAGATTGAAATCCCCCATGACTATAAGTCTGGGGGTCTCAACTGCCACCCCGGCTATTACGTCAGCCAGCTCAGGCAGGGCCGTTGATACATAGCAGGGGGCCAGGTATATAATCAGCAGGCCCACTTGTACCCCTTGCCCCCACTTCACAAGGAGGGAAATGTTCCTTGAGCATTCTTTTCAGTTCTGCATAAGCGATAGACTCCAATGGCGCTGGAGCAACCAAGTTCTCTACCATGTCAAATGTTTCTTGACCGCAAACGCACAGCAGTCGCGGCCTTCAGCCCGTCTTCCTGAACTTGGTTGACTCTCAAATAATTTTCAACCCTAGCAATGTAGGATCTCTATCGCTCTGGGTGTGTGACGTCGAATTCCGAGAGATGACCTATCTTCGCCATGGTGAGTCTTTGGCGGCCTTTTCAATGCCTCATGCTGCGCAGGCTTCTGAAGGGGTTCCAGGGCGGTTCTTGAAGCACTCTCCTCCAGCGTTTTCATACTGGCAGGCAGAGTGTGAAGGACATTGGAACACCGTTCTTCTAAGCGCTTGCTAGGCTTTTCCTTGGTGACTCAGCCCTTCGATTTGCTGCAGCACGATCCCACCTTCGTCACCAATGTTCTGTTTCTTGCTGGGTTCTGCATTGAAGAGGCAGAAGTAGTAAAACAGGTACTTCTTTATTGAAGACAAAACAGAACTCAGAACAAGATGGCTCCTCCCCTATTTATACATTCAGCTTGGGGCGGTGTCAGCCAATGAATGCAACATATTCTCCTGCTCAAATGCATCCTAGTCAGCCCTTGCAGACACCAAGTCTGGCTAGCAGGCCACGTGGTCTGCTAATGGTCTCAGTGCAGCTTCCTGCACCTGTTCCCAGTTTAAGCTCAGTACATTACACATGGAGCAACTGAGGGGTCAGTTTGAAGATGAATCCCGAGTCCTGATGGCTGAGAAAGAAATCCACCGCCTGAGGCAAAGAGGTCGCCCTGCAAAGGAGTACGTCCATGAATTCAGGAGAGATGCTAACCAGTTGGGGCAGTGGCCTGAACGGTCACTGGTCAATTACTTCAAACAGGGGCTAGATCACAACTTTCTTCAAGCCTGCATCATTAGAGGTTTTCCTAATCTATTGCATAAGTGTTACCATATGGCAGTGGCACTAGACATCAAACTGGACTGCCCCAAAAAGTCAAGCACCACTGAACCCAAGCTGCTGCACGTCCAAGAGACATGCCTCTATGGCCACGTCCCCAAGCCTCTGCAGTCACCAGCATCTCCCAAGCACCAGCCAGGGCTCCAATCAAGTGCTACTCGGGGTGCTCTCGGTGCTTAATTAACTTACCCACTGTACTCAAACTGGACATCCGAGCCAAGCTATTGCCCCTACCCATGAGGTTTGAGCAGGTCGACGGGTCCCTCATCGGAGGTACCCCTGTCACGCACCTAACTGAACCTGTGCATTTGGAAATGGGTCAGAATGTGGAAATCATCTGTTTTGTGGTGGTTCCATTTTTGTGGTGGCTAGCGTGGCTTGATAAATGGCGTCCTAACATCTGGTGGGAGGAGGGAATGTGAAAATTAAGACTGGGGACAGGACCCCTCCCACCTGCCACAGACGATAAAACAAAGACACTGGCCATCAGCGAGATTCAAGGGGAGCCCTGCAAAATCCTAAAGACTGTAGCTGAATAACTGCCAGGGATCCAACTGGTCCCCACAGAATACTGTGATTTGGCATAAGCATTTAGTGAGAAGGAATGTGACCTCCTCCCCCCCACACCGGGCTACGGACTGTGCTATTGAAATTCTAACCGGTGCCAAGCTCCCAAAACCAAAAATGTACTCCATGACGCTCAGAGAGATGAAAGAACTGAGAGAGTACATTGATAAAAACTTAGCTCGGGGTTTCATTCAGCCAGCCAAATCACCTGTGGCCGCTCCTGTGCTTTTCAAAGAAAACAAAAATGGGTCTCTTAGATTATGCATAGATTTTAAATCTCTGAATGTGGTCAGCATGGAAAATACATATCCCCTCCCCCTGATGAAGGACATGTTAGTCCACCTGGCCAAAGGAAAAACCTTTACCAAGCTGGATTTAAGAGAAGCTTATTACTGGATCCGGATTAGGGAGGGGGACGAGTGGAAAACAGCCTTTAATTGCCCTTTGGGGAGCTTCCAATTTAAGGTGATGCCTTTTGGACTGCAAGGGCCCCCCGCTGTGTTTATGCAATTGATAAATCAAGTGCTCCATGATCATTTATACAAGGGGGTTTTGGTTTATCTTGATGACATCCTTATTTACTCTGAAACCATGGACGAACACATCAAAATGGTCCATGAGGTATTAAAGAGACTGTTGAAAGCCAAACTGAATTGAAAGCTGGCAAAGTGTGAATTTCACCAGACCCGCTTAGATTATCTAGGGTATCGGATTTCGAATGAGGGGGTAGAGATGGACCCTGCCAAAGTTAAAGCAGTATTGGAATGGCAGCCCCCACGCACCTGCAAGCAGCTTCAAAGTTTTCTGGGGTTTGCCAACTTTTATTGTCAATTTATTCCCTCTTTTGCAAAGATAGCCATGCCAATCACCGATTTACTCAAAACAGGAAAAGGAGAGGAGCCCCCCTGACCTTGTCAGCCATTGCAATGGTCGTTAGAGTGCCAGGCAGCATTCAAAAAACTAAAGAGACTCTTTGCAGCTGAACCAGTTCTTTTTTTTTTAATAATACATTTTTATTAGTTTTCCAGTTTTACAATTGAGTATTTGGAAAGCAACGTGGTGATTGGGTTAGTCAATAATTCAATAACATCTTTAGTACATATCTCAGGTTATATCATCTAAAATTCCTTCTCTATTTCCCTTAACATTTGCTATATCATATTTAAGCTAGTAAATTTCTAATTATATCAAACTCAAAACACTTATCAATATGTTTTTACTTATACATATCCATATCCTGTTTTTAAGTTTTACCTAATTTTAATATTTAATTGCAATATTCCAATTTAACCTTTAATATCCATAGTATTTAATTTTCAGGTAGCCCAAATTTCCTTTATTTCACTACATAGAAGTTATACTATCTAAAATACAGATATTACTTATGTAAATATATTCTTATTTTATTTCATAAACATTTTCTATTTCTTTTTTTTTTTTTTTTTTTAAAATTTTTTTTTTTTTTTTTT
>NW_015390801.1:77900-87893 GCF_001527695.2 Protobothrops mucrosquamatus | reverse complement strand
AACCTGCCTCCAGAAGTGGTGAATGCTCCAACACTGGAAGTTTTTAAGAAGAGACTGGACAGCCGTTTGTCTGAAATGGTGTAGGGTTCCTGCCTGGGCAGGGGGTTGGACTCGATGACCTCCAAGGTCCCTTCCAACTTTATTATTATTATTATTATTATTATTATTATTATTATTATTATTATTATTATTATTATTAATAATCAAAATTCCCTTCATCTCAAAGTCTTCCTTTAGCCCTTTAATTGAAACTTTAGGATCCTCTCTAATAAATCAAAGACCCCATTTTTTAAATCTAACTCTAGCTTTCTTTTTATGCCAACCAGGCTTCCATACCAATGCTTTTAGATCATCAGATAGATCTCCATTCTTGTACATGTTACTTGAACTAAAGGAGACCATCTAATTGTCAATTTTCTAGAAAAACTGGTCCATTTATAAACATTAAGTTGTCGCCCTGGTGGCACAGCTCCCCGTATTTGCTCTAGTATATTTGTCTTCCATTCAATCTGGTCTTCTTCTTCCTCAGGTTTCGTCTGGTTTAAGCAAAAAGTCATGTCCAATTTTGTAGTTGTTGTTTGATTGTCTAAGTTATCAATAGGCTGTACTTGTTGATCTTTGACACCCTTCGTCTTGGTATTACTTTCTTCCGCTTCTGATGTTTTTTGAATTGTAGGTTCTTTAATTGCAATCAGGGTTTGATTGACTAAAATTTCAATACATTGTACTTGTTGATCTTTAAAGTCCTCTGTCTTGGTGTTAGTTTCTTCCGCTTCTGCTGTTTTTTGGATTGTAAATTCTTTAGTTGCAATCAGGGTTTCGCTTTGTAGATTTAAGCTGGCACCTTTGTCTTTCAGTCTAGATTTAATTATCTCAGTAGCTTCAAGAATTTTTTCAAGTATAAGTTTATAATTAGCCAAAATTTGTTGCTGGTCCTCCTCCATTCCTGGCATGGTTATAGATGGTCCTTTAGTGAAGGCTATTTATTAAGCAAAAGTCAGTAAGTATTCACCTCCACAGTTCTTAAAAAGCAATTTCATCACCCAGCTGTTCTCTCAGCTTTTAATCTCTTTTAGATAATACCAAGGACAGATCTGGGCTATGAGCAGGTCTCTTTGTCAAGAATATTCACTTGTTGTACCAAATTCCACCACAAGATGTCCTCAATAGCATTTAAAATCTTTTTCAAATCCCAGGCTAGGTTTTTATCCAATTTAAGTTCTTTTTCATCTTTTTTACGAGTAAATAGAGTAACAGGTCCCCGTGAGAGTAGGAACTTTTTGGGTCCCAAAATATCAAAAAGAAGCAAATCCAATTATTTAGTTGTTCTTTTCAAGGCTTTATTTCCCCTAGGTAGTCAGACACCGCCATTTTAGAGGGTGGGAGGAAAACGTTCCCTTCCCTCTCTCCTCACAGGGGGAAGAAATTTCAAGAGGCTTTTTACAGGAAAATACTTAGGGTACAAAGAAGGTAGGATCTCACCCAATTCCTCCGCGGTGTTTTTGAAGTGCTTGTTGGTAATTTTGGCCTCGGCTGGTAGCGGCTTAGTGATGGGCCATGTTAATGGCCGATCTTTTCCCTGTCAGTTCGAAGAGCTGCCCGGGATCAAATGGGAGGGCTGCCGCCCTTCCACGATCACACGGAGGTCCTCTTCATGCTCGTTGCCCCTCCAGGGCAACTTCCGACCCTTTTCATGGTCCCCTGGCGGGAGAAAACCGGACAGCGGAGAGAGCGATTACCGTCTGTCAGCACCACGATCGTAAACTGGAAGCCTCAGCTGAACCAGTTCTTAAGCACCCTGACCCCAGACAACAATTCATCATTCAAGCCAATGCAAGTGACGTGGCCATGGGTGCCGTTCTCTTACAAAAGAATCACAGAGGGGAGTTACAACCCTGTGCTTACACTTCCCGAAAATTAACTGACATCGAGAGAAGGTGGGCAGTTTGGGAGAAAGAGGCTTTTGCAGTTTGTTGGGCATTGCTGACATGGCGTCACTTCTTGGAAGGGGGGAAATACCTTTTGAGGTATGGACTGATCACAAAAATTTGGAGGCTCTAAACCACCACCACCCCGCAAACTATCCCCGAAGCAAGTTCGATGGGCTCAGTACTTCAAACATTTTAATTTCACTTTAAAATATTTTCCTGGGGGTAAGAACTTTTTGGCTGATGCATTATCTAGAATGCCCCAGTTCAAGAGCCATCGAGAGGAAGTAATTAACTCCATTATTCCTCTGCCACAATCCGCTTCTCAAATAACAACCAGATCGCAGACACAGAGACCCCCTGCCAGTCCTGACGATCACTTACTGAAGGAATTTTATTTTATTTATTTATTAAATTTATATTGAAAAAGAAGTTAGAGACTGATGCCTGGTTCAAAGATAACAAATCTATTTTAACCCTAAGGGGGGGACTAGCTTGGAAAGGTTCCAAATTATACCTCCCAGATGGCCTCAGACTCCAAGCATTGCAACGGAGTCATGACGCTAAGCAAGTGGGTCACTTTGGATTTTTAAAAACATTGCATCTGTGAATGCATAGCATTCTCTAGCAGATGTTAGCCCATGCACATGTATTACCTATCTTCCAAGCACAAAATTATGCTGGATGATTGCTTACAACTGTCCACAAATCCTCCCTCTGCAGAAACATCTCCATCTTGAGGCTCCATGAGAGAATATTTGTCTCATTAAGACAAGCCAAAGGAAATCCTTCTCCCATTCCTGTAACAGATAGTATCATGCTGTCTTTACAGGCCCATCATCCTCAACCTCCCTCAGGTTCATGAAGAAACTTTTACCTCAAAGAAACTTACTACTAGTGCTTCAGGGCGCTTCTGGGCCCATAACCTGTCAGGGAATTGTGCACCAGGTGTCCAAATGAAGTCAGAGATGCTGACACGAACTTGTCATTTTATATACAGTAAATACATAGATTTTACATCTATATTTACAGCAAACAAGATAGTCAGGCAAACAGGAGCATCATGAGGTAAATCACAGAGCACAGAGGGCACACAGAAGAAAAAAGGCGGGTAAAAAGGGAAACTCCCCCTCCACACCCACAGCAACTAATCACAGCACAGATTGCCTCACGCAGGAGCCAGCACTCTCCAACAAATCAACCACAACTGTGTGTTCTGGCTCAACCACACTGCTCCAGCTACTAAATTTAAATAGCTTAACATTCTCCCATTAGTGGATTGATTGTTTATTTGACTTTTTTCTTGTGTCAACGCTGCTAATATTGTATATTCTTGCTTTGACAAAATATGCAGAACTGTCTGGTATTTTTAGAGTTAATTCAGATGATGGTGGGGGGGAGGAGAAAGATAGGACTGCGCTGGAAGAGAACGGAAGAGAACCTTTGCCCTTCCACCTGATAGGAGAACGTGATATATGACAGCAAATTTAGGGAGGGAACATGCTGATAAATTAATTGCTCAGGGGAAGAGAATTTAGTTCTTAGCATCCCTTCGGTCATGCTGACATGTTGTAACATAAATAAAAGACTTTTTAGGAAAACAATGCCTGGAAGTTCTTTGAAGTGTTTCATTAGTCGGAACCTGACATCATGCTAAAAACTCAATCCTTTTCAAACGACCTGGGGTCCTGAACTCCATCCACTGCCTCTAGGCTTGAGAGGAGCTGGTAAAGATTCAGGGGAAGAAAATCTATCATGAGAAAAGGGAGATTACTTGAAGACCCAGCAGATGGTGATAAACCGGAGTGGGAAGCAACAGACAGCATGCTGTGGGAAGATGAATTTCGGCAGACAAATACAAATTGGTGGAGAGCTGCCAGGTCACCTGCAACTGAAGATTCAGGTAAGTCACTGGAAGGATTTCAAAACCCAGAAGTGAGAAGCAGAGAGCAGCTCCTGTTGAGAGAGGCCCCCAGCCCCTCCCTCGCAGATCAAACAGCCTTCCAAACCCTGGGGTCCCCTGCCAGGGCCTCCAGCCCCACAGAAAAAGAGAACCCCAGCCTGGGCCCCCTACAGCAATGTGGAATTGAGCAACCCCCACAGATAGATGATCAGCAGTAGCTGAGCATACCACAGCTAACCGAGGCCTTGCAGAAGCTTGGGGTGGTGCAAAAGCCAGGAGAGCGAAAGCCGGTGGGCCCGCAGATGAGGGAGGCCCAGCAACAAACCACACTCGTCCAGCAACCATTGAGAGGCCTACAGCAGCAGGGGGCACCACCAGCCCCCGCTGGCCAGCAGCAGAGAGCACAGCAGCCAGTGGATCAGCAGGCAGGATGGGGCCAACAGCCCCAGTGGGGGCTGCAACAGCCTGTATTGGCACCACCTTTCAGAGCAACCTTCGATGGGGACCCAGAGAAGCTGATTTTTTTTCTGAACCAAGTGCGTTCTCACTTGAATCGCTGGGCCTATCTCTACCCGGAACCAGGTGCCATGGTCGATGTCATTGCGTCCAACCTAGAGGGAGAAGCAGCTGAATGGCTGAACAATCTATATAGTGAGCAAGCCCCCGAACTGGGAGATCCCCACCTTTTCCTCCTAGGACTGAGAGAAAGATTTGAGGACCCATCCATAGGCCTCAAAGCAGCAGAACAAATCCACAAAATAAAACAAGCCGGCAGGCCTGCCCTGGAGTACGTGCGAGAGTTCTGCAAGACAGCAGGTCGAATAGAAGGGTGGCCCGAACAATCCCTGATTCAATACTTCATCGACGGATTAGACAATCACCTCTCTCAGGCCTGCATCTATCGAGAAATACCTGATCGGCTACAGGAGTGGTACCAGACAGCAGTGAAGCTAGACATTCGGCTCGCCCGCTATAAGAAGCCTCCCCCACATGAACCCGAGCAGCAACCAGAGCTACCCGGACAGCAATCACCCCCACGAAAGCCTTCAACTACTGCAATGGCTGAGAGACCCAGGCCACCTACACGCCCATCCTTTAAGTGTTTTCGGTGTCGACAAGAAGGACATTGAGCGGTCACCTGTCCAGTCCCCTACCCCCGACTGCAGAGCAGACCAGAACCAGCAATGAGAAAGAAACCAGCTCAGCGGCTAACAAGAGAAAAATCCAACCGGCTCACGCAGGAACCTGTTGCCCAGATTATACCCCCCACGCAGGACAACGCCAAGACTCCGGGTGGACCCACCCCTGTTCTACCCTCCTTTGACAGCGATGATGAAGGAGAGAACGACCCGATGGTGAGTCGACAAATCCCGCCTTTTTCACTGGCCGCCAAACTTATAATCCCTAAGTCTGGGGCACAAATGGACTTAAATGTGCTAATTGATTCGGGATGCACCCACTGCATTATTAGTCTGCCGTTTGCCATGAAAATGGGCATACGGGCAAAACAGCTTTCCAAACCTGTGAGGTTTGAGCAAGCCGATGGCTCCCTGATGGGAGGGACTCTTCTCACACAATTAACCGAACCCCTATGCCTAGAAATAGGTGCACACTGGGAGTTTATTCGCTTCCTGGTGGCTCCAAAAATGACTGAGGTGGTGATCCTAGGGCTAGCCTGGTTAGACAAATGGAAACCGTTTATCTGGTGGGAGAAAGGAATGAGAACCGTGAGACTACCTATAGGGCCTAATCCCCCCATTGAGTCAAGCGATGTTGCAGGGCACTTTAGGCCACCCAATGAGCGAGTGCACATGGCCGCCTCACCGCCTAAAGGCGAACCACTCATCCCCAATGAATACCGGGACCTGGCGGAGGCATTCAGTGAAAAAGAATGTGATGCCCTACCCCCTCACAGACCCAATGACTGCTCCATCGAATTGGTGCCAGGAGCCAAACTCCCACGACCGAGAATGTATGCTATGTCCCCCCTTGAAATGGAGGAGATGTAGCGAGGGGGTTTATCGAACGGACCAAATCTACCATGGGAGCCCCTGTGTTGTTCAAAGAAAAAAAAGATGGGTCTCTTCGTCTCTGCGTAGACTATAAGGGTCTCAACACTGTGAGTGTGGAAAATAAATACCCCCTCCCCCTCCTAAAGGACTTATTAACCCATCTGGCTAAGGGGAGTGTCTTCACTAAATTAGACCCGAGAGAGGCACATTACCGGGTGAGAATAAAAGAGGGAGACGAGTGGAAAACTGCCTTCAACTGTCCTATGGGGAGCTATCAGTTCAAAGTCATGACATTTGGAGTACAGGGGGCCCCATCTGTGTTTATGCAGTTGATTAAGAAGAAGGCACCTGGGCCCCTCATAGTTGCGGGACAGACCCACTATGAAGTGAAACGTAGTCTTGACTCTAGAATCTTTAAAGGGAAATTGCAGTACCTAGTACAATGGAAGGGATACCCGTTGTCTGAAGCCACCTGGGTGAAATCCAGTGAAGTGAAAGCTGACAGATTGGTCAAAAAGTTTCACGTGAAACACCCCAACAAACCGAGAACTGATCATTAACATATGCTTTTTTTTAATTACAGGATCTGTCCTTCTTGTAAGGGGGGCCGGATGTCAACGCTGCTAATATTGTATATTCTTGCTTTGACAAAATATGCAGAACTGTCTGGTATTTTTAGAGTTAATTCAGATGATGGGGGGGGGAGGAGAAAGATAGGACTGCGCCGGAAGAGAACAGAAGAGAACCTTTGCCCTTCCACCTGATAGGAGAATGTGATATATGACAGCAAATTTAGGGAGGGAACATGCTGATAAATTAATTGCTCAGGGGAAGAGAATTTAGTTCTTAGCATCCCTTCGGTGTGCCGACATGTTGTAACATAAATAAAAGACTTTTTAGGAAAACAATGCCTGGAAGTTCTTTGAAGTGTTTCATTAGTCGGAACCTGACATCTTGTTTTTTATATGTTGAAAGAAACTTTTAAAATTATTTTTGACATTTGTTGCAAGTCTTACTTCATTCTGAGCAGATTCGGGCTATATGCTGGTAATGTGTCTTAGTTATGTGTCCCTCTTTCCATTTTTTATACGTATCCTTTTTATCTTTCAGTTTATCGGAGAGTTCTTTGTACATCCATGCTGGTTTCTTCTTGGATTTCTTGTTTTTCTTTTTCAGCATGGACTGGGCTTTTATCATCATATTTTTCAGAGTTTCCCAAGCTTCTTGAGTTGTTTTCCCTTTTAAAATTTTCATCCATGGAATCCTTCCCAAGCTTTGTTAAAATCAGTCTAAGACACTAGTTTGATTTTGTTCTATTGCTTCTGAAGGGATTTTATTATGCTTAAGCTTGATATTAGTAGTGATATTTTGCAATCATTTTATATATAACTTTGTTCATGTGCAAGCAGCTTTGTACGTGCCTTATATTGGGAAATTATTTACATAAAAGCAAATGTCTCATGCTCTATATACAGGAGATTGCTTACATGAAAAGATCACAGTAAGGGGACGGGGGAAAGGAGTTACGGATGGAGCCTGGGTTGCTGTGTATGAGTCATTATCTTGGAATTGTTTTTTTGTGCTATCTTACTCCTGGTACAAAGACCTGATCTTTTTGTTCTAAAAAGGTATAAAAGGTGGAAGACATCTTTCCTGGTTGTTGCCTTCATTCCTCTACCAGCCACGAAGAGGAATAAGGTCACCCAACTCTGTTTTGATCAAAATAAAAGTTGTTTGCTTGCTGAAACCTCAGCTCAGGAGTTTCTTTGGCTCTTTTAAATTCCTGAGTAACGCTGGGACAATTGTGAGGCTAAGTGGAAAACCTTACAACCTGGCACCCAACGTGGTAGAAGCCACACCAGCTCTCTCCCCACATCTGGAGACCCCTGTTAAGGTCCGGGCGAGCCTTCAATTCTCGGCAGGACGAAACTGACGGTGACTGAAGTGTGAGTCTTAGAGCGCTCCTAGGTGTTTGACCTGGAAGACTTCTGTGCTTCATCATTGGCGGTAGGATCCGTGTCTGAGGAACCTGAACACCTGAATTCAACGAGGTTTCATGTTTCTCCACTGACGGGAGAAATTGCAACAGGCGCCTTGGTGAGTAAAAAAAGCTTTGGTAATCCTGGAATAAGGCAGGAGGTTGATCTCTCTGACTAGCCATCTATAGATAAGAAATATAAATAAATAAATAAATAAATGTAAGAAAAGAGGAAGCCGAGAAACTGCCTTCTAATACAGGATTGAGTGATTTAAAGAAAGTAATGAAATTGGAATGTATTTTTTTTGCAGAAGTTTTGGTAATTCTGGAATAACATAGGAGGTTGATCTCTCTGACTAGTCCTCCAAACAAAAAAAATAAAAAATTCAAAATTCATTACTTGAAAAGGGAGGAAGCCGAGAAACTATCTTGAAATAAGAAAAAAAAATAATGGGAAATCATCAGAGTAATTTAAAGAAACACATTAAATCAAAATGTACTCCTCTGCAATGTGTTTTGAAAAATTGGGATGTTTTGAAACCTCAAGTGGCTGTTAAGTTTAACCCTGTCAGACAACGTCTGGTGGTGCTTTGTGTTGATGTGTGGCAGTAAAAATAATCTTCAAGAAGGCAACATTGAAAAACTTTGTAAACCTCCAGTTGACTAGTTTATCTAATAACAACTAAAGCCACAGAAGAAAAAAGAAAAGAAAAAAAAAAGAAAAGAAAAGAAAAATTCAAAGAACTGAAAGCAAGTTTTTTTTTCTCTTTTTCCTTTAATCTGGCTCTTTGGACTATTCAATTCTCCTTTGTCAGACATGAGGAGAGGAGGCTGCTAGTTTTCCCCTACCCCTTCACACCTGCAAAAGGCCCCAGGTTCAATATTCCTTTTAGTCTTTCCCCACTGTCTTTTGAAGTTGCTGAAAAATTTTTGGGGAAGCAGCCATAAATGTTCCCCTCCCTTTTAATTGAAAGGGAGGCCTGTTTTGGCCTCAAACCCCAAATTGATGTGTGTGTGTGTTTTGTTTTGTTTATATATTTGGCCATCCAGAATATTAAGCTTGGACTTGGAATGGTGAGAAAAATAAGAGATGGTTAAAGGGCCCTATACAAAATCACATGTTTGGTTGGAATCACCTCATGATTTTTCTCACTTCTTGCAGGACAAGCCACATGTCTAAAAATGTTGTTTTAATAGTATCTGTGTATATATGTCTGTCTGTGTTGTTCTGTGTTATTTCCAAGACTTCCCAGTTCTTGTGAGGTGTAGCCCATCCCTTGCCAGAAGCCCTTCATGTACTGTAGGTAATGCAGACCGTGGTCTAAGAATCTGAAGTTCTCTTGGTGGCACCAATTCTTAAGCCAGTGGTTTATTTCTAAAATCCTTTGTTCCCTCATTGGATATTGACCTTTCGTTGGAAGTACAGATGAAAACGCCACTGGAGCACCTAATTCCTTAACTTTCTTGCCAAGCTGCTCATAGTCTCTTGATATTATTTTTAAGTTCATTGTCGTGTCATTCATCCCTACATGAAAGAGAAGAAAGGGATAGTAATTTGTGGGCTTGATTATTTTAGTAAAGTTCTCGACCACATCTTTGATTGTTGCTCCAGGGAGACAACATACCTCCCTAGATTGATTGTCTGATCTACAGACTGCTGATTCTGTTCCCCTGAGAATTGAATCTCCTATCACCAACACATACCTTATTTTTTTTTGCTAGGAAAGTCTGGGCTTTTTTTCTTTTTTTGGTAAGATTTTATTAATTTTTTCCATACATGTAATAATAATTTTTCAACCAACGTGCTGTCTGAATTTAAATACACTAATACATATTAAATTCCTAATCCTTTATTCTTTCCTCTAACCATCGGTAAAGTAAGTCCCAAGTTTGATAATATTCTGTTTCTTCTTTTTCTTTCAGTCTCATGGTCAATCTATCCATCTCTGTGCATTCCAATATTTTTTTGATTATTTCTTCATCTGGTGGTATTCCTTCATTTTTCCAATATTGTGCAAATATTATTCTTGCTGCTGTTATGACGTGTAAAATCAAATATAGGTTTTGTTTGTTAATCTTTTCTGCCATTATACCTAATAAAAAAAGTTCAGGTTTAAAATCTACATATTCACCCAACATCTTTTCTAACCAAGTATGTATCTTTTTCCATTA
>NW_015390801.1:67999-77696 GCF_001527695.2 Protobothrops mucrosquamatus | reverse complement strand
CAGGCGCTTTGGAAAATAGCTTGACTCCCTCTTCTTTATGGCAACCCCTGAGATATTGGAACACTGCTATCATGTCCCCCCTCGTCCTTCTCTTCATTAAACTAGACATACCCAATTCCAGCAGCCGTTCCTTATATGCTTTAGCCTCCAGTCCCCTAATCATCTTTGTTGCTCTTCTCTGTACTCTTTCTAAAGTCTCTGTACTCTTTCTAAAGTCTTTTTCGTATCTACTTTGCATTTGTAAATGTGCCCACCATGACAAGTTGATCCCCTGATTTTCCATTTCTTGTTTAGTTTTTAAATTCCCTTCAGAATTTAGAATATCTCTATATGTCCAGATTTTTTCAAAGTCCACCAAATTTGGGTGTACAAATGCTTCCATAGTTGACAACCACCCTGGAATTTTCAAATATATTTTACTTCTTATTTTTTCCCATACTGTTAGCAATGCATTTCTTATATAATGGTTTTGGAAATACTTATGAATCTTATTTTTTCCATACCATAAAAAAGTGTGCCACCCCAATTGTAAATCATGTCCCTCCAGCTATAACAACCTTTTATTTCTAAGAGTTATCCATTCTTTTACCCATGTTAAAACCGATGCTTGATAATACAGAGCCCACTCTGGTAGTCCAAATCCTCCATTTTCCTTAGCATCTTCTTTCTTTGCCAGACAAATTTCAAAATTAATGAGTTTAAATCTCAAAAAAAAATTCTCAAGTTTTATGGGAATTGTTTGGAATAGAAATAATTTTTTTGGCAATATGTTCATTTTCACTGTAGCAATTCTTCCTAATATTGACAATTGCAGATTTTTCCATTTTTCCAAGTCCAATTTTATTTGATTCAATAGTTTTGTGTAATTATCTTCTTTTATTGTTGAGCATCTTGCTGTTAAATGTATACCCAGGTATTTAATCTTTTTCACTATCTGTAATTTTGTTTTTTCTGACAATTGTTTTTTTTTTGTTTATCTGTAAGATTTTTAACTATTACTTTAGTTTTTTTCTCTGTTTATTTTCAGTCCTGCCATTAATCCATACTGTTCTATCTTTCCCAGTAATTTAGGAATCATTTCCAAAGGTTCTTCTAAGATAAATACCAAATCATCAGCAAATGCTTGTAATTTATATGTTTCACCTTTTATTTCCAGTCCTTTAATTTCTATATCTTGTCTAATATTTCTGTTTAAAACTTCCTGAGTGAAAATGAATAACAATGGAGATAGTGGACATCCTTGCCTTGTACCTTTTCTTATCTCAAAGTTCTCAGTGTAATCTCCATTCACGATCACTTTCGCTGTTTGTTTATTATATATTGTTTTTATCATATTTATAAAGTTGTGTCCAAAGTCCATTATTTGTAGTTGCTGAGTCATAAAATGCCAGGAAACATTGTCAAATGCCTTTTGAGCATCTAGAAATATTAGTGCCAATTGTTTCCCTGGATGTAAATCATAGTATTCTAATACGTCCATTATCACTCTTAAGTTGTTTTTAATTTGTCTCTTTGGTAGAAAACCATTTTGGTCTGGATGTATAAATTCCATTAACTATTTTTTCAATCTCTCTGCCATTATCAAAGTAAAAATTTTATAATCCACATTAAGCAACGATATCGGTCTGTAGTTTTTAATCTGTGTCAAATCTGAATCTTCTTTTGGTATTAAAGTAATGTTTGCTTCCATCCATGTGGCTGGGAGTTTAGCCTCCAACAAAAATCCATTACAAATGTCTTTCAATGGTTCACTTAATTTGTCTTATAAAGTTTTATATAACTCTGCCAGTAATCTATCTGGACCCGGTGTTTTTTCGTTTTTTTGCCTTCTTATGGCCTCTGATATTTCCATCATTGTAATTTTTCCCTCCAACATAGTCTTAAATGTCTCTGGAATTTTTGGAAGATTATTTTCTTCTAGATATTGAATCATTCTCTCTCTTGGAGTTTCTTCTTTATCATACATTCTTGTAATATTCTTTAATTATTATTTTTATTTCTTCATTTTTAAATTGTAGACAACCTTTTTCATCTACTTGGTTATGTATCATTTTCTTCTCTTTCTGTTTTTTAAGTTTGTAAGCTAACCACTTTCCTGGTTTATTTGCATTTTTGAAAAAAAAAATTCGCTCTTTTTATCTGCTGTGCCAGTTTTTCTGAGTCCAACAAGTTTAGTTTATGTTTTATTAATTCCATTTCTCTTTTCAAAGTCTTTTTCTGCGAATTTTTTTGTAATTCTGATTCTAACTTTCCAAATTTTTCTTTTAATAGTGCATATTGCTGTCTTTTCTGTTTATTTTTCTTTGCCATATATGTTATAGCTATACCTCTAACATATGCTTTAGCTGTATCCCATACATTTTGTAATGTTGTGTCGTCTTTTTTATTTTCTCTAAAGAAGAACTCCATTTCCTTTTTCGCTAATTCTACGAATTCTCTTTCTTTTAGTATAGCTTGATTTAAAGTCCATCTTGGTCTTCTTTGAATTCCTCTCCATGTCAATTTTAAAGGGTTATGGTCTGCCCACGTGCCTATTTCAATCTCAATTTCCTGTATATTCAACCTCAATTCAGATGTCATCCAAATCATATCAATTCTTGACCAGGATTTTTGACTATTTGAGTAAAAAGTATATTGTAGTTTTTCTGGATTGATTTCTCTCCAAATATCTTGTTTTCCAATTTCATCTGTCATATTAAAGAATGTTTTAGGTAATCATCTTCTTCCAGTTTTCCCTATTTTACTGCTTTTATAGTCAATTGTCCCATCTACTATCGCATTAAAGTCTCCTATTAAACAGATATTTTGATACTCCATTTCTATTATTTTTCTATGGAGGCTTTGATAGAATTCTTCCTGGTTATTGTTTGGTGCATAAATTACTACTAACAGTGTTTGTTTTTGGTGTAAATATATGTCTACTATCACAATTATTCCTTCTTCATCTGAATAGACCATTATAGAATCTATTGTCTCTTTAATATATACAGCAACACCTCTTTTTTTCTGATGTGCTGATGCATAGTAAAGTTTCCCAATTTTTGGGTGTTCCAACAGTTTATGGTGTTGTTTTTTATGTGTGTCTCTTGCAAGTAAATTATATCTATATTTAATTTCTGTAGTTTCCTAAAAAATTTATTTCTTTTTGATGGTGAGTTTAGTCCATTTACATTCACTGAAAGAATTCCATTTTCTTTCTCCATTTCCATTATTTATATTTAGGTCTAGTCACTCTCGTAGTCCTCTGCTCTCTGGCAGTTCCTTCACTCTCTTGTTCCGATTTCTCTTTCTGTTCTCCTGTTTGTGTAGTTTCATCTTGAATTGTCTCTTCCATTTGCTTCTGTTCCCTAGTCTCCTCTTGTCGTCATTGCACTCCTTCATCTAAGACCACTCAATGTCTTACTTCGAAGTCTTCTGCTTTCCAAATTGAATCCAGCCGATACCTTGTATTATTTCAATTGATTAGAATGCCTTCTGGCATCAGCCATCTAAAGTTTATACCTTTTGCAATCAGCTTTGTAGTTAAAAAGTGATAATGTCTTCGAGTATCTCTCACTCTCTTAGGTATCTGCTTTAAGACCACAATTTCTTTATTCTTGTATTGTAATGGTTCATCTCTCACTTTTCTTCATCTCTTGTTGTTTTCTTTATGAATCTCACATGTACTTCTCTAGGTAATCTATTTTTCCTTGCGTAGCTTGAATTCATTCGAAATATTTCATCTATCTCCATTTGCATCTCTGCTCTATCTGCTTTCAAGGCTTCCACCAGAAGCTCAATGATCACACCTGCTATATTTTCTTCTCTGTCCTCAGGGATGTTTTTTTTAAACAAATTTTATTGGTTTTTTGATTCTTAGAACAAAGTGCTTAAGACACACCGTGGTGCTGGGGTAATCAAACATCCAAAAATAAAACCATATATGAATAACTCAAATCAATACATTGAATATTCCCTCTCTATTTCCCTCAATTAACCTAATACATTTAAAATAATTCATTTCTAATTTAAATTTATAACAATCCTAAACCTGTTTTAGAGCTTTGTGAATTTACAATTAACATAATCAAATTTGACTTTAAAGAAACAGATTATCAATTCAGGTATCCCTTCCAGTTATATTCTAGATCTCAATCTCTTAAATCCTTAATTTTATCACAAATCTCATTTATTTCTTCTTCCACTACACAATATATCTCCTAATTAAAGTAAAATATTAGGACTTCCAGTGGTGACGTGGAGGTGGTGCAGGAAGAAGAGGACAGTCTCCGTCCTCTGACTCTGATTTTTTCAAGTTTGGAGACCCTTCGGGGGCACAGAGAGTCTGGAGGGCTATGTGCGAAAAGGGTGAAACCTTGGGGAGTAGTGAGGTGTGAGGCAAACACCCACTACGACGGAGGAAAACCCTTAAATCCAACTTGAAAACTTCTGCCTTCAACAGATGGCGGATCCGAGGCCTCGACTAACCACAAAGGATACGGAAGCAAGATATACTTAATGGACTATGTCAAAGAGTGAGTTAAAAGTTTATAAAAATATTCCAAAGTACTAGAAAGGTCTAAAAGATTTACCTATCTGTTGGTTCTGATGTTGTAAGGAAGCTCAATAGAAGAGGGAATCCTCAACATAAGCGGCGACCCTGCGGGGAAGAGCTGTGATTTAGCATTAAAATAGAGGATTAACAGGAGTGAGATAAAAGAAAGGAAAGTTTTGTGGTGCTCTAGCACAGAGAGAAGAAGGTGAGAAAGTGAGGTTGGAGGAGAAAGGAGGGAAGGAACGGTGAGGGGACGTGCTGCGGTGGCGAAATTGAAAGTGAGAAGAACGGTCGGAAGGAGAGAAGAACGATAGAGAGGCTGCATACCAAACGTGGAGAAGCAGTATATTGGAGAGGATATAGGTCGGAGCAGAAAGGAGGAGAAAGTTTGAAAAGTGAAGGAATTGGCGAGAGGACATAATACGGAGGTGAAAGTGACAGGAAGAGATGGAAATTTGGAACTTTAGAGAGATCGGAGAAACAGCGCGTTACAGAAGATCGGAGAAAGTGAGGTTGGGAAGAGAAAATGGTGATTTAGGAGAAACGGAGAAAGAGTGAACACGCTGTGGAAGATTGGAGAAAGTGGTTGGAGGAGAAAGTTGGAGACAGACCTGGTCGTGGAGAAGATCCGGAAAGCCAAGGAGACGACGAGAGGATGCAATTAAGTAACGAAAGTGAGTGGAGCGCAGTGAGGATCCGGAAGGCAAAGGAGACGGCGAGAGGACGTGCGAAAGCGAAAGGAACAGATTGACGGTGGGAGATACAGGATCGGAGGGGAAATACGGAGCCCTAGAGAGACTGTATCTTTGGTTGAGGACGGCGATGAGTGTGAGAGGAAGTGAAGGAGACGGTGCGAGGACGGGGCATGACGTTGAAGGTGACAGGAACGCGGAGAAGGTCCAGAAGTGAAAAAGAAAGCGAGGTTGGAAGAGAACGGAGGAGGTGAACCAGGAAGTGTGGAGAGTTTGGAAAATGAAGGAGACGGTGAGAGGACTCGATTGGGCAGTGAGAGACAGGAACGGATACATGGACTAATGGACTAAAAGTTGATGATATAAGTTGGGTGAAAAAAAATTTGGAGTTTTAGAGAGAGTGGGTGTTAAATAATAAGAAGGAAACGAAGAGGACTAGGGAAGGAGAAAAGAGGACTAAAGTTAGATTAAACAAAGGGATATAAGGAATAAAAAATATATTTGATAAATAAGATATTAAGATGGCAACACTGAGAACGGGGAAAAAAACAATGTCAAGTCTAGTACTGACACCATCATCTCCCCCTGGACAGAGAACAATAGAGGGAATGTTGTGGACAGAGAAACAAAATGTACTACTAAATATGCAAAACATGCAGACAACACTGTTAACTATCCAAGAAACAATGTTAAAGATGCAGGAGACAATGTCAAAAAATCATATTGAAATGAGAGGGGACATGAATAAATTAGATAATAAGATTGAAACAATACAACAAACAATTGAGAAAAACAAAGAGAGAATATTGATAGTAGAAGTAGGATTGGATAAAATAGGGAAAAAAGTTGACACAGTAGATAAAAAATTGATGGAAACTAATAAAAAATTGGAAGAATCGATTACACATCTGGAAATGGACAGGGCGGCGTTTTATTTAAGGTTTCAAAACGTGGTGGAGGATAAGGAAGAGGATTTGGGCACCATTATGGTAGAGCTGTTAGCAGAGGCTCTACAATGAGATAAACAAGAAATATTGCCAGAAATAGATGAGGTGTACCGAATCCACACAAATTATGCTCGAAGGAATAAACTACCATGTGAGATACACATAAGATTCACCAGGAAAAAAAAATAGAGACCTAACATATAGGATTACAAGGGAAGATCCAATAATTTACAAAGGCATAGAAATCCAAATACTAAAACAAATTCCAAGGAAAGTGAGGGAACAGAGAAGAGGCTACAGATTTCTTAGTGCACATCTTATTAAAAAAAACATCCCATTTAGATGGTTAATCCCTGAGGGGATGCTGATAACATGGCAGGAGAGAATGATTAAAATTGATAGCTTGGATAAGGCAAGAGAATTTTATGAACAATTAAAAGGGGAAGAAGAAGAGAATAGCAGTAGGGAAGAATTAGAATTAGAATCCAAAAGTCAGGAAGATCAGCAACTAGAGTTAAAAGAAAGAGAGAAGGAGAGAGAAAGTAAGGAGGTAAGAAGACAAAGGAAAGAAAGAGGAATAGGTTTGAGAGCAAGACAAACCCAGAAGTAAAATAATGGATGAGAAGATTAGATTAGTATCAATCAACGTTAATGGCCTAAATGCACCAGTTAAAAGAAAACAAATACTAACTAAATTAGTTAAACAAGGCGTAGACATAGTATGTTTACAAGAAGTACATATAATGAAACTACACAGAAAATATTTGGAATTTCCAAAACTAGGACAATTATATACATCACTAATGGAACAAAAACAGAGAGGAATAGCAGTCTATATCAGAAAAGGAATTAGAGCCAATTTAAAATATCAAGACACAGAGGGAAGGGTATTAATATTAGAATTACAAATGGAACAGAAATCATGGTTGTTGGTGATAATCTATGCTCCAAATGAAAACCAAAAAGAATTTTATAAAGATCTGCATGAAAAACTTATTGAAATTGGACAAAGAAATATTTGTATAATAGGAGATTATAATGCAATAGTGGATGTAAAAATGGACTATATTAGCAATATGAAAAATAAAAAGAAGCGAAAAACACTACCAAAAACATTTTTTGAGATGGCGCAGGAATTCAATTTATTTGACCCATGGAGGAAACAGAACCCTATGAAAAAGGAATATACCTTTTTTTCAAATCCACACAAACCGTGGTCTAGGTTGGACATGGCATGGATGAGCGGGGAAATAGGGCAAGAAGTGGAGACAATAGAAATAATGTCAAACATATGGGCAGATCATAACCCCCTGAAAATAGTGTGGACAGGTCAGAAAAAAGTAAAGAGAAGGTGGACACTTAATACCCAAATTTTAAAGGAAAGAGAATTTACTGCAAGGATTAAAAAAGAGATGGAATTATTTTTTAAAGAGAACACTAAACAATAAACATCACTACAAATCATATGGGACACCACCAAAGCATATCTCAGGGGTATAGCAATAGCATATACAGCTAGGAAAAATAAGTTGAAAAGGCAGACACAAAATATACTTCTAGAAAAGATTAAAAAATTAGAATCCAAATTACAGCGGGAGCCACAAGATGAAATGATTAAAGAGGAAATGACTCTGGTCAAACATAAATTAAATATAGTAGAACAAGAGGAATTGGCAAGAGAACTGAAAATAACTAAATTTTTTCGAACATGCAAATAAACCTGGGAGGTGGCTTGCCTATAAATTAAAAAAAGAAAAGGAAAAAAGATTTATCCAGGAACTACAGGACAAAAATGGAGAGGTGCAATATAAAATAGAGGAAAAGAAAAAAATAATTCAGAAATACTTTGAATCTCTATATAAAAAAGAGGAAACAGAGGAGGAGAATATAAAGCAATATTTAAAGGCCAATGGTCTTCCGGAATTAAAAGAAGGACAAAGAGAATTATTGAATAAAAAAATAACAGCAATGGAACTAAGAATGGCAGTACAAAAGCAAAAAAATAATAAAGCTCCGGGGCCAGATGGTCTACCTGGGGAAGTGTATAAGACCTTATATGAAGATTTGGAAATGATACTATTAGAGATATATAATGATGTATTGGAGAAAGCTAAATTACCAGACTCATGGACAGAAGCCAACATAACTCTTATTCCAAAAGAAGATACAGATCCTAAACAAATAAAAAATTATAGACCAATCTCGCTGTTGAATTCAGACTACAAAATTTTTACTACAATAATGGCGGAACCTGTATTGCCTCTTTAGGAATAGTCGCTGCCTTATAAAGTGTCTCATAATAAACCTTCACAATTTTTTCCATTGCATCAGTGTGAAATTGTAAGTGACCCTCTTGGTCCCGTAACTTACTAATTAGTCTTTTTTCTCTTTCTTTTTTTAATCTATATGCAAGCCATCTCCCTGGTTTATTCGCATTTTCAAAAAAGTTCTGTTTAGACTGTTTAATCTGTTGTGCCATTGTATTTGTCTCAAGTAAATTCAACTTGTGTTTTAGTAAGTCCATTTGTATCTTCAACTTTTTCCTTTGTGGGTCTAATTGTAATTCCTGTTCCAAGGTATTAAGTTGTTCTTTCAATTTATGCTGGGCAACTTTCCTTATTTTTTTTTTGCGGTATAAGTTATAGCCAAACCTCTAAAATATGCTTTTGCAGTATCCCATACCGTTTGAATAGAGGTTTCTTCTTTTTTATTGACTTTAAAAAAAAAATCCATTTCTTTTATTGCAAATTGTAAAAATTCCTTTTCCTTCAATATTGATTTGTTCAAAGACCATCTCGGTCTTTTCTTAGTACCTTTCCAAGTCATTTTAACTGGATTATGATCTGCCCAAATGTTCGTCTCTATTTCAATTTCTTGTATCATGTCCTTTAAATCAAAAGAAGTCCATATCATGTCAATTCTTGACCATGATTTATGTCTGTTGGAATAAAAGGTAAATTGAGTTCTCTCCAAATGTATCTCCCTCCACATGTCCTGTAAACAAAACTCATCTTTCATTTTTAAAAAAGATTTAGGTAAAATATTACTTCCTTTTTTCCCTTGTTTATGACTCTTATAATCCCTTACTGGGTCAACAATTGCATTAAAGTCTCCAAGTATGCACAAGTTATGGTAGTTTAAATCTGCCAATTTGTCATATAGTTGCTGAAAAAATTGATCTTGCTTATCATTAGGAGCATATATTGCGACCATCAGTATTTGTTTTTGATTCCATGTAATCTCAACCATCAAAATTCTTCCCTCATCATCAGCGTAAATTTGTTTAGGGTTCATCTTTTCTTTTATATATAAAGCTAATCCTCTTTTTTTATTTATTTATTTTATTAATTGGATTTATACCCCGCCCTTCTCCTTGCGGACTCAGGGCGGCTGACAGCCTGATAAAAACAACTACAGAAATACCCCAAAAACTATCATTAAAACAGAGTTAAAATAAAATATTAAATTTTGGCCTTATTAATTATTAAAATTGCTTTTAAAACCCCTCTAAAAATTTCCCCTTA
>NW_015390801.1:53166-66957 GCF_001527695.2 Protobothrops mucrosquamatus | reverse complement strand
GTCAAACTCCTCCCATGTAATAGTCTCAAGACCTGCTCCCGTCTCCTCCCCCGGGGCCACCCAGTCGGAGTCCAACCCCTCTCGGATCCGAGCGACTTTGTCATACAGATATTGGGCAAAATCCTCGGCCCTCCCCACCAGGGGGTCCCCCCCCTCAACTGAAGGAGAGAGCGGGTCACCCTGAAGAGGGAGGCCGGGCGATTATCTGATGACGCAATGAGGGTGGAGTAGTAATTAGACCTCGCCACCCTCATTGCCACAAGGTAGGATCTAACATGCATCCTTACCTGTGTTCGGTCGGATTCGGTTCGAGTAGCCCTCCAACTGCTCTCTAGGCGTCTTTTCCGGCGCTTCATCTCTCTCAGCTCCTCGGTAAACCAGGGAGCTTGTTGAGATCTGCGTCGGATCAGAGGCCGCAACGGCACGACTCGGTCCAGTGCTGCGGCCACGGCCACCTCCCTTATTTTACTCTTTGAATGATTTAAAATATAATAGATTAAATTTAAGAGTGGAAATGTGCTGCCTCATCTGCTTTGATTCACCACTGCAAATATAAATGCATGTAAATGATCTTTCAACTCTGTCTATGACCAGAGAAGTTGGGAAGATGGTTGCAGGAATGGGATGTATGGAGTTGTAACCATTTCATTTTTTTTCCCCTTGCAGAAGGGAAATTCTCTAGCAGTTTCTCAAGAACACACTGTTCACAGCAGCAATTATACAACAGCTTTTTGGAAAAATGGAAAAGGGCAGGAGCAGCTGTGCTTGCAATCTAGCAATCACTTTGTATCTTGGCATATATGCAAACACCAAAATCATGTAGAGTATTTGGAGATAACTCTTTATAATGGTAATCCTTTTCCTAGAAGAAGAAAAAAGGCATTTAAAATGTTATTTTTAAAAAAAAAATGTAGATTACAAAATATTTGTTTTTTTTATATTCTGATTCTATGTTAAAACCAGACCATTTTAAAGCATACTATAGATAAATGATTTGAGAAATGAAATTAATATTGTTTTTTTTTAAAAAAAACATTATCTCATTAGTATATTTAGTAGAGAAAAACCTGAGTTAAACGGGCTGGGGGGAGGCAGGAAGAGAAATCTATAGAAGCTTTCTCATTTCTAGGAAGCTAACTGAGCCTATATTAAAAATGATTCGGATATATAATTGGGAAAGCAGTATTTATTCCTATACAGAGTATTTAGTTCTTGACCACAAGAGCAAAAGTACTCTAAGGAATAAAGAAAACTATATACATATAAACACAAAGAGTAAAACNCTATTACGTCGGCCAACTCAGGCAGGGCCGTTGATACATAGCAGGGGGCCAGGTATATAATCAACAGGCCCACTTGTACCCCTTGTCCCCACTTCACAAGGAGGGACTCTGCACCGTCTATCTGAGGCACAGTGGTCTCCCTCGGACATAGGCTCTCCCTTATAATGACCGCTACCCCACCGCCCCTACCCCGGGCCCTTGGCTGATGGAATGCCTGGAAACCCGGCGGGCATAGATCAACAAGGGGAACTCCCCCTTCCGTGCCCAGCCAGGTCTCGGTGATACCTGCCAGGTCCGCTCCCCCCTCTTGAATAAGCTCTTGAATGAGGGGGGCCTTATTTACCACGGACCTGGCATTGCATAACATCAGCCGCTGGTCCCGGGCCCGAGGGTCTGAAGTCCCTGGAAGCCGAGTAGAGCCTTGAGGATCGGAGCACCCACAAGCTTGTAAGCAGCGTGTGCGTGCTCCCAAAACCCAATATGGTCCTCTGCTCCCGCCATATCTGCCCCTCCCACTGACCGTACTAATCGCACCACCCTCTATTAACCCCCGTCTCCTCCCTCACCATTCCGCGCCCCCCAGACTGGACTGGCCTTGGCCTCAGAGAGGGCTCCCCCAAGTCCCCTCGGGCCAACCCCGGACCCCCTAAAAACCCCGTACCCCTTAAAAGTTTGCTAAAACACCCCTTTAAAAAGACCCTTAGTTTCAACTTCTTTTGGTCTCTTTTGGCTGTATACCACCTTTTCTTTTGTGGTGTCAAGGAAAAGTAAAGTTTTCCAAGGTTTGGTCGTTCAAGAATTCTAGAATGTTGTATCTTAATATGTGTCCCCTGGAGACAAATTATGTCCATTTTTAGTTTTTGTAGTCTATGAAGTATTTTACTTCTTTTTTGATGGGGAATTAAGGCCATTTATATTTATTGAGAGAATTCCAATTTCCTCCATAATTTTAGTTGTATCGAGATCTCAATTTCCTAGGCGAGCTTATCAGTCTCTGATCTTTAGGTCTCACATCTCCCTCTGATTGAGCCTTTTTTGGGACTTCTTCCTCCATTTGTGTCG
The DNA here is from genome assembly GCF_001527695.2 of Protobothrops mucrosquamatus. Classification (NCBI taxonomy): domain Eukaryota; kingdom Metazoa; phylum Chordata; class Lepidosauria; order Squamata; family Viperidae; genus Protobothrops; species Protobothrops mucrosquamatus. Next base: position 64,612 of record NW_015390801.1, on the reverse strand, counting down.
ATGTTGCTGCAGTTGTTTCCTCTGGTTTCTTCGATTCTGTCTCTCCTCTCTCCAAGAAGTCTCTGTGATCGTTAAAAAAAGTCCTCTGCTTGTTGTGGTGTATTCAATCTGTATCTTTTAGAGTCCCAGAAAATCAATAATCCTTCTGGGATCAGCCACCTGAAGTTCACTCCTTTATTAATCAACTTTCTTGTTAAGAATTGGTATTCTCTTCGGGCTTCTCTAATTCTTCTAGGAACTTGTTTGAGAACTACCAGATCTTTATCTTTATATTTCAGGGGTTGATCTCTCACTAATCTCAATATCTCATCCCGTATTGCTCTTTTACTGAGTCTAACATGTATTTCCCTGGGGACTTTATTTCTTCTTGCGTAGTTTGAGTTCACTCTGAAGGCTTGATCAATTTCTCTTTTTATATGGTCGAATTCCATTCCAAGGAACTCCGCCAATATTTCACTCATCAATAATAGAACATTCTCATCAGTCTCCTCTATCACATTTTGAAACCTTAAAAAATATGACGCACGCTCCATCTCAATCATTGCCAAACTTTCCTCTAAATCCGCATTGGATTGCGCCAGTCTCTGGTTTTCTCCTTGAAGGGTTTCTAATTTCTGATCCACTATTACAGATTTCTCTTCAATATTATGCATTCTTTGTTGGGTATCAGTCACCGCCTGTTGAAAAGCTTCCATTTTTTAATCCATCTTAAGAAGATCCTTTTTCAGTTCAACTTTAAATTCTTCCAGGTCTTTTTTCATATCCATTTTAGAGTCCTCAAAATCTTTTTTCATTTCCATTCTGGAGTCTACAATGGCCTGGAGAATGGCTTGTACATCTTTTTGCTGCGGGTCTGGATGTAAAAAGGTTGTAATCGTTTTTTGGGGTGCTGGACTGACTGAAGTTGATGCAGGAGCTGAAGTACCCTTCTTCATCCCTTTTGCCAAGTTTGAGGTAGCCATCTTAGTTGTCTTTATTAAATGTATTTATAATCCACCCTCAGGCCCGACGGCCCGGTTAGTTATAATCCAAAAAAGGAGCCCGATGGCCAATTATAATCCACCAACAGGCGCAGGAACAAAAAAAACGAGGAAGTCAAAATTGAAACTTAAAAAAGGAATAAGATAAAAAAAATATTTATGTAAAAATTGAAAAAAAATATAAAGAAGTAAAAAAATGAAAATAAAATAGGGATTAAAAATATAGATAAACAAGCCAAGTGTTCTTCAAATATATATATAAGAAAAGAAAAAAGAAAAAACGTATAAAGTAGCCAATCTTTAAAGGAGAGAAAAAAGAACAGACAGCAAAAACCAAATCCAAAAAGAAAAAAAATGAAAAATATATATTATATCCACGGAACACTGTAAAAAAAAGCAATAATAACAATAATATAAAAAAGAAGAACAATCAAGAGAAGCAAAAGAAATAAAAATCAATTTATAATCCAATTGAGTAAAAAAAAAAAAATCTTCTATAGTTTCTTTTTTCCTTTAAGTAAACTAAGCCAAGTCCAAAACAAAAATCAAAGGAGGCAACAGAGAAGGGGATGAAACACCGTCTCTGTAGTAAAGTTCACATTAGATAAGAATGTCTGGGCAGACAGCCAAGTGTCTGGGCGCTCAGCCAGAACTTCACAGCTGAATCAACAAATATAGCACCCAAAAACCGCTACAAAGTAGCCACCAGGAGACGCTGTTCTTTCCCCACTATTTGTAACAGGGAGGCAGATCAAAGAAAAAAGAGAAAGTACTTTCAGTCAATACACAAAACCAAACTTAGGTAAGAAAAAATATTCTAAAACAAAATATTCTAGGGAAAAAAAAGAACAAAAATAATTAGAGTGGCTGTCAAAATATAAGTTAGGTAAAAAACTCTTTCTTTCTTCTCTTTATATATGTTGGTAATCTGGTTTCTTCAGTATAACTCCAAAAGTAAAAAACTCTTCACACTTTTAAAAACGCTGAAACCGCCACTTTTTGGGAGGGGGAGAAGCAATATATCTGACACTCTCCGTCCGTTGGCGTCCCGAAGAGACAAAGACGACAGGAACGCAGGAACGTGGTGAAAGCATGGTAATTTATTTCCCGGCCAAAACAAAGTCAGCACTGGGAGTGGTTTGCTCCCAGTGCTGTATATAGAAGTGCCACACCCCTTCCCTCCGCCCCCAACAGCAAGCCAACATTCGCCTGTATCCCATAAATGTCCCCATAGTCCGGCCCCACCCCCCTCTGGCAGCAGTCACGCCGGTCTTGTTCTCTTGCCGGCTGCTTGGCTGTTGCAGCAAGCCACCACCATCCCAGTTATTCTTTCTGCTGTTGCAGCCTTGCTCTTGCTGCAGACGGCCCCCCTCCGAGCCTGCGCTCTCTTGGTCCTGACTGTCACATGGGCTGGCCAACGGGCCAGGGGCTGACGGCTCGGTGAGTCTTTGAATGCGGCAGCCGCGGCCGGCCCCTTTCCCGACGTCTGCGGTCCTTTTTGGCGCCCCGCGGCCACCATCCGCGATCCTCCGGCTTCCCGGTTGGGCCGCGGCCAATGCCCAGCCTCCGCAGGCCTCCCCCCTCGCCCCCGCGCTGGGCAAAGCTGGCTGAGGCCTCCAGGACCCACACGCGGTAGGCGGCGGCCCGGGGAAACGAGGGGAGGGGGGTGGGTCGTACCTGTGGGCCGGGTCTGCACCGGAGGAGAGCTGGGTGGCAGCGTGCGGCGGTTGGGCGGCTGTGGCGGCGTGGGCGACTGCGGCGGCGTTCGGCTGCTGCTTCCCCCCCCAGCGGATGGCAAGCCCCGCGGAGCTTGACATGCGGCCCCCTCTACCACGGCTCCTCCTGGAAAAGAAAGGGATGTGGGTAAGGTTACGCCTCTACCTGTAGCAGCCCCCGGCCTTCCCGGGTGTTTATGGTGGAACGCCCGTACTAGCCGTGGGGCATGGACATCCCCCTCCCCAACCCACGAGGCGTCAGAGAGGGGGGTATCCCTTCCACCGGATGAGGTATTGTACTTTTCCGTGGTGGGTCCGGGAGTCGAGCACCTCCTGCACTTTGTACTGCGACCCGGTAACCGGTCCCGGCGCCGACTGCGACGGGGCCTGGGGAGCTAGCTTTAGAAGGCTTGCGTGAAACACCGGATGTATCTTACCCAACAAGGGGGGCAGCCGCAGTCGTACAGTCACCGGGTTCAGTACATATGTTACCTGAAACGGCCCTACGTATTTGGGACCTAATTTCTTACAGGGTACCCTCAGCCGTAGGTATTTGGTGGACAGATATACCCAGTCCCCCACCTGAAAGGGTTTGTGCTCCCCCCTCCTTTTGTCGGCCTGTGCTTTAACCGCTGCTTCGGCCTGCTTGAGGGCGTCTTTCACCTGGTCCCACAACGCGGTCACCCGTGTGATCCAGGTTTGCGGAGAGTGGGGAGTGACCGTCCCCTGGGGCCACTCGGGGATGGGAACAAAGTCTAACCCGTGCACCACTCGAAAGGGGTCAAACCCTGTGCTGCCATGCACGGTGTTATTGTACGCCACTTCAGCAAACAGCAGGAGGTCCACCCAATCGTCCTGCTGATAGGTGACGTAGCTGCGTAGGTAGCGCTCGATCATAGCATTCGCTCGCTCCGCCGCCCCGTTGGTGCTGGGATGATACGCCGAGCTGAGGCCTTGTGACGTGCCAAGAAGCCGGAGAAAGTCACGCCAAAACCGTGCGGTGAACTGCACTCCCCGATCCGATATGATGCGCCGAGGCGCTCCGTGCAGGCGGTATACGTGCTGAAGGAAGAGACGTGCCAGTCGCTGTGCCGAAGGCAGGCCCTTGCAGGGGATGAAATGGGCCTGCTTCGAAAAGAGGTCGATGACCGTCCAGATCACAGTGTGACCATGGCTATTGGGCAGATCGACGACAAAGTCCATGGCGATCTCCTCCCACGGCCGGTGCGGGTCGGCGACCTTCTGCAAAAGGCCCAGTGGCTTTCCCACACGGGGTTTCGCGGTGGCACACACATGACACGCTTTCACGTAGGCTTCCACCTCGGGTTTCATCCTGGGCCACCAGAACTGCCGTCGAACAAGATGTAGGGTNGCAGTTCCTCGAGCTCCTTGGGTGCCATGGCATACATCCGGGGTTTCGGTAGTTTAGCCCCCGGCATGAGCTCGATTGCGCAGTCGGTAGAGCGATGGGGAGGTAGGTGGTCACACTCCCTTTCACTGAATACGGCGGCCAGGTCGTTGTACACAGCCGGGAAGGGCCCCTGCTCTGTCTGTGCCTGTACCCCTGCCACCCCCTCCTGTGGCGAACCAGCACCCGTACCCCCCGGGACTTGCTCTCTGTGTCCTGTTTTGGGGGGCTGGGGGCCCACCGCAAGTCGCAGCTTACGGTATCCCCCCTCCCACCATATGGTCGGACCCCATTTGTCTAGCCATGCTAGGCCTAAGATCACCGCCTCGGTCATGGCTGGGGCAACGATGAAGCGGAGGGTCTCCCAATGGCCGCCCAACTCCAGTCGGATTGGCTCCGTTACATGGGTAGCGCCCCCCCCCCAGGAGAGACCCGTCCACCTGCTCAAAGCGAACGGGATGGGGTAGTCGGTGCAACCTAATGCCACAGTCCCTGGCTACTGTCTTACTAAGACACCGTGTACAACCGGTATCTATAAGGGCCCGACATTCCTTTCGTGTCCCGGTCTGTGGGCTGGTCAGGACAACGGGCAACACAAAGGGACTCACTGGTTCGCTTACCATCAGATCGTGTACGATGTCGTCCTCGCTGTCCTCAGGGGCCGCCTGGTACCTTGCCGCTGCTGTGGCATCCTCGTCCACTGGGGTTGGCCGTTGCGATGCTGGGGTCGACTGCTTGACCGCTCTCGACCTCTCGGGCCCTTTCTTTGGTGTTGGTGTGCCCCGTCCGGTAGCTGGGACCCCTCGTGGAGTAGGCGCCGGGCATTCCGTGGCCCGATGGCCCGGCTGATTGCATCGGAAGCAGCGAAAGGAGGCCACCCCAGACGAGACCGAAGGTGTAGATGGACCGGCTGGTTGGCCGCCCTCCTTTGCCCTAACCAAGGGTCTTTGGGTCCGGCCGGTACCTCCCCCCCCTTTGTGGCACTCTCTCAATCCTGTGTCCAGTTCCACAGCCATCCGACACCAGTCACGAAGTCGGTTGGGCACACCCCGGTACACGCAGGCCTGGCGTAAGTCTTGATCCAGGCCTGCCCGAAAATGGTGTACCAACAACCGCTCCGGCCATAGGGAGCTTAACCGGCCCGCCAACCGTCGGAAGTCCCGAACATAGTCTGCTGCGGACCGGCCCCGCTGCTTTAGTGCCAAGATCTCCGCTTCAGCCCGCTGCAGACGGGCCGTGTCCTCAAAACGGGCATGTAGGGCTTCGAGAAACAACCCTGCGTGGCCCAACTCCTGGGCATGGTCGCTGTACAGGTCAGCGGCCCACGCTGCCGCTTCTCCTTGCAACCCTGCGGTGACTGCCACCACCATCGCCCATTGGGACGGGTACAGGTGAGCGTACCGGTCCAGATGACTGATGACATGGCTCATAAACATGGCCAGCTGGTCAGGGTTGCCATCAAAAGTAATAGGGATAGGCGGTGGGCCCCAGGTGAACCCCGGACCCCAGGGGCCTGCTGGCTGGACCATACCCTGTGGGCCCGTAGCAGGGGTAGACAGGGCTGGGTCCCGGGCCCTGGTCCTTGGGCCCCTGGTGTTCTCCTTGGCGGCACCTCCCACGCGTCTCTAACCCCTGACCCACCTGGCCATGCCGCTTGGGGTTGCTGAGCCGGGCCCTCGAGCGCTGGAACGGTGGCAGCCGGCGGCAGCCACAGCCGCGGGCTGCTCAGCCGGAAACGAGTTGACTCTGTACGTTCCGATGTCCCGACCACCCGTTGCCACGAAGATGGACCCTGGTAGCCAGCCTCACCGAACCGTTCACGGAGCACGTCCATCGTGTATTCGCCAGGCGCGGTGGAATAGCTCCAGTCCCCTTCCTCGTCCCCCGAGACCCGTCTCTCTCTCCACTCCAGGAGAGGTGACCTGGGTTTAGGGGTTCGTGCCCGGTCTACCCCCACATTCGCCAACGCAGGGCTCTGCCACCACTCCCCCGTGGTCCCTGAAGCCGCGCCCTCCTGGGAGGTTGCAGGGAGCGTGGCCCGGGTCACCTTTNCACCGGCTGCGCCTCCAGGCTCTCAGCTGCAGGCGTCGGGTCTCCAGCCCCAGGTAGAACTTCCTCCTCCGTTCCCTGGGGACCGTCTTGCTTGCCTTCCGCCATCCCCTCGAAGCAAGGAGGATAGCTTGGGCAGTTGGATAAGGGAGTGCTGACTTACTGACACTCTCCGTCCGTTGGCGTCCCGAAGAGACAAAGATGACAGGAACGCAGGAACGTGGTGAAAGCACGGTAATTTATTTCCCGGCCAAAACAAAGTCAGCACTGGGAGTGGTTTGCTCCCAGTGCTGTATATAGAAGTGCCACACCCCTTCCCTCCGCCCCCAACAGCAAGCCAACATCCGCCTGTATCCCATAAATGTCCCCGTAGTCCGGCCCCGCCCCCCTCTGGCAGCAGTCACGCCGGTCTTGTTCTCTTGCCGGCTGCTTGGCTGTTGCAGCAAGCCACCACCATCCCAGTTATTCTTTTTGCTGTTGCAGCCTTGCTCTTGCTGCAGACGGCCCCCCTCCGAGCCTGCGCTCTCTTGGTCCTGACTGTCACATGGGCTGGCCAACGGGCCAGGGGCTGACGGCTCGGTGAGTCTTTGAGTGCGGCAGCCGCGGCCGGCCCCTTCCCCGACGTCTGCGGTCCTTTTTGGCGCCCCGCGGCCACCATCCGCGATCCTCCGGCTTCCCGGTTGGGCCGCGGCCAATGCCCGGCCTCCGCAGGCCTCCCCCCTCGCCCCCGCGCTGGGCAAAGCCGGCTGAGGCCTCCAGGACCCACACGCGGTAGGCGGCGGCCCGGGGAAACGAGGGGAGGGGGGTGGGTCGTACCTGTGGGCCGGGTCTGCACCGAAGGAGAGCTGGGTGGCAGCGTGCGGCGGTTGGGCGGCTGTGGCGGCGTGGGCGACTGCGGCGGCGTTCGGCTGCTGCTTCCCCCCCCCAGCGGATGGCAAGCCCCGCGGAGCTTGACAATATCCCCTCCTCTTCCTCCCCTTTCGCCTCCTGCTTGATCTTAAGGTCAGGCAAATTTTCCCGTGGTCTGCTTTGCAATTATAGTCAATAACATCTCACCCGGACCTGTTACTTGCTTCTTTAAACAGCTGAATCTCCATCAGCGATGATCTGTTGAAGATGGCGGCAAACACGAAGCTCTCCGCCTTTCCCTCGCCAGTTCCAGAGGCTATTTTGGGGTCAGAGTGTCGGCTACCGCCGGCTCCCTTTCCTAAAGAGGCAATACCTAAATAGGCAATGCCTATTTAAAAGAGGCAAACTTTCCAAAGGTGCCTGCGAATATGCGCCAGAGATTAAATGAGAACATTTCAATGATGGAGATTACAGAAACAATAAAAAAACAAAAGAAAGATAAAACTCCAGGACCTGATGGTCTTCCTGCTGAATTTTATGTAGCTTTTCAAGATACTTTAATCTCGACATTGAAAGACCTATGTAATGAAGTCTTTATACAGACAAAAATACCGGACTCATGGACTGAAGCTAATATTACTTTGATACCTAAAGAAGATACTGATCATACAGTAATTAAAAACTATAGACCAATATCTTTATTAAATGTGGATTACAAATTTTTTGCGGCAATAATGGCAGAAAGAATGAAAATTTTTTTGAATGAATTTATACATTCTGATCAAAACGGTTTCCTACCGAAAAGACAGATAAAGAATAATTTGAGGATTATTTTAAATGTCTTGGAATATTATGAAACTCACCCAGGGAACCAGATGGCACTTATATTTCTGGATGCACAAAAAGCATTTGACAATTTAAATTGGCAATTCATGTTTCAACAATTGCAAGAAATGGACTTTGGTGAAAATTTTAACAAAGCAATTCAGACAATATATAAGAAACAAACAGCCAGAATACTTTTAAATGGACAATACACAGATGGATTTGAGATTAAGAAAGGTACCAGACAGGGATGTCCACTTTCCCCTTTGTTATTTATTCTTACATTAGAGGTCTTGGCAAGAAATATTAGACAAGACACAGAAATTAAAGGTTTGGAGATTAAAGATCAAAAATACAAATTGCAGGCCTTCACCGATGATTTGGTATTTATACTAGAAGAACCACTTCAAACTGCGACTAAACTACTACAGAAAATAGAGAAATTTGGAGAAGTGGCAGGTCTAAAAATTAATAGGGAAAAGACTAAAGTAATAACAAAAAATCTAACAGATAAACAGAAATTTCAACTTACCAACATGACAAATCTTCAAATAGTTAAAAAGGTTAAGTATTTGGGTATTTATTTAACTGCAAAATATACTACATTAAAAGAGGACAACTATGAGAGACTAATGAAACAAATAAAAACAGACTTGGAAAGATGGAAAAATCTTCAACTATCACTTTTAGGAAGAATAGCAATGATTAAGATGAATATTTTACCAAAGCTAATTTATCTATTCCAAACAGTTCCAATTAAACTTACTAAGAACTTCTTTGATGATTTAAATGCAATGATTTTAAGATTTATTTGGCAAGGAAAGAAAGCTAGAATTAAATGTAAAATGTTACAAGACTCTAAAGAAAGAGGTGGCTTTGGACTGCCAGATTGGAGATTGTATTATCAAGCAGCTATTTTGCTTTGGTTTAAAGAATAGATTCTATTGAGAAATAAAAGATTGCTTTATTTAGAAGGATATGATCTTCAGTTAGGCTGGCATGCTTTTATATGGTATGAGAAATCTAAAGTTCACAAATACTTTCAAAACCATGCGATAAGAAGCGCACTACTTTCAGAATGGGAGAAAATTAAACATAAAATCTACATGAAAATACCTGAGTGGCTCTCAACAATGGAAGCTTTTGCGTACCCAAATTTGATTAATTATGACAAACTGGTCTGTTACAAAGATATTTTAGATAAAGAGGGAAAACTTAAGGACAGGCAAACCTTACAGCAACAAGGTATGGACCTGACATGGTGGTCCTACTTGCAAATTCAAACAAGATATGAAAAAGACATAAAAGACATAAAATCAACAGGCTTTTACAAACAACAGACCCCGTTAGATAAAATATTGTTAAAAACAGACGAGAACCTGATTAAGAAACTTTATAAATTTCTTTTGAATTGGAAGATGGAAGAAGAACAAGTGAAAGAAACGATGATAGTATGGGCAAAGAACTTTGGATACACGATAGATCTTGAAGATTGGAAAAAACTTTGGGATAAAAACATTAAGCTTACTAAAGCGGCAACATATAAAGAGAATCTATATAAGATGTTTTATAGATGGCATATGACACCGGTTCGATTAGCGAATATGTTTAAAAATGTTTCAGATACTTGTTGGAAATGTAAACAATTACCAGGTACTTACTATCATGCCTGGTGGATATGCCCAGTTGCTAAGAAATATTGGTCCAAGATTCACAGATGGTTGGAAAAGATGATGAATATACAGATAGAATTTAAACCGGAATTGTTTTGTTGGGAATATTAAGACCTAATTATGGTAAAGAGAATGACTATTTGATATTGCATATTTTAACTGCAGCGAGGATAGCATTTGCCCAATTTTGGAAGAATGAGAATTTACCATCGGACCAGAATATAATTACAAAAAATTTAGATTGTGCGGAAATGGATAGATTAACATTCGAAATGAAAGAAAAAGATGACTCAGTTTACTTTACAACCTGGGAAAATTTTTATCATTGGTTAGAGACATGTTAGAAGTTTAATGATGGAGTATTAATTAATAGATAGTTAGGTGAAAGGATTTATTGAAGTTTGATTTATTATTGTTGATTGTTAAAAATTTTCTTGTTCTTTTCTTCTATTCTTTTTCTCTGAGATTTCAATATTATAAATATGTTTGTTTAGCTATTAGGTGGAAATAGTTGTTTTTTAATAATTTATGGTTATGCCTTTATGGTTAAAGCTAAGTTTAAGTGAAAAATATTTGAATATGTTATATGTTATTTATATATTATGATAAGGTATTTACATATTATGATAAGCCGGATACCTACTTGCTTGTAAAATTATTGATTATATTTACCCTTACCCCGTTCCAAATTTCCCATTTTTTCCTCCCCACCCTCCCCTGTTTACCATACCTATATTCCTCCCTTTTTTTCCCTTTATGGATAAAAAACTCAATAAAAGTTTGAAAAAAATAATAATAATGGCGGAACGACTAAAAATAATACTAAATCAAATAATATATTCGGATCAAAACGGTTTTCTACCCAATAGACAAATTAGGAACAATACAAGAATTGTACTAAATGTTTTGGAATACTACGAAGCACACCCCGAAAAACAGGCTGCATTAGTATTTTTAGATGCTCAGAAGGCATTCGACAACCTTAATTGGCAATTTATGTTCCAACAGTTAGAAAATATGAAATTTGGTGAGAAGTTTGAACAAATGATAAAGTCAATATACAGAATACAAAAGGCCAGAGTAATAATTAATGGGGAAAACACAGAGAAGATTGAAATTAATAAAGGAGTAAGACAGGGATGTCCAATGTCACCTCTACTTTTTATTCTAACGTTAGAAGTGCTACTAACTCAAATCAGAAACAACAAAGAGATAAAAGGATTAAGGATTAAAACAGAAGAATACAAGATACAGGCATTTGTAGATGATTTGGTGTTCTTTATAGAGGAACCATTGGAAAGAGGTAATATTTTATTGAATGAAATAGAAAAATATGGAATGGTGGCGGGATTAAAAATAAACAAAGAAAAGACTAAAATACTAGTTAAAAATTTAACTGAAAAACAAAAAAGGGGATTAGAAGAAAATTTGGGGTTGCAAATTACAAAAAAGATTAAATATTTAGGAATTTGGCTCACCACAAGATGCTCCTCAATAAAAGAAGATAATTATAAAAAATTGATACTACAAGTACAAAAAGATTTAGAGATTTGGAGGAAATTACAATTATCATTGCTAGGAAGGATTTCGGCGATTAAAATGAATGTTTTACCAAAATTGTTATACCTCTTTCAAACAGCTCCAATAAAATTGGGGAAAACTTTTTTTGATGAATTGAATAAAATGATTAATAAATTTATATGGCAAGGTAAAAAAGCATGAATAAATGTTAAAGCGTTACAGGATAGTAATAATAATAATAATAATAATAATAATTTAATTTGTACCCCGCCCTTCTCCTCACCGGACTCAGGGCGGCTCACAGCCTTATAAAACCACAATACAATAAATATCTACATTAAAACCAAATTAAAAGAAAATATTTGAAAAGGCCAATCATTTAAAATTACCCTTAAAATTACCCTTAAAAACCCCACTAAAATTCCC
>NW_015390801.1:50804-52831 GCF_001527695.2 Protobothrops mucrosquamatus | reverse complement strand
CAGTGCAGCTCGCGCAGCAGCGGTGTTACGTGGGAGCGACGAGTCCCTCCCAACACCGCCCGCGCGGCCGCATTCTGGACCAGTTGGAGCCTCCGGGTGCTCCTCAAGGGGAGCCCCATGTAGAGAGCATTACAGTAGTCCAGGCGGGAGGTAACGAGGGCATGAGTGACCGTGCGCAGGGCGTCTCGGTCCAGAAAAGTAGAAGTAGAGGTGGCCTTGGACTCCCAAAATGGGAAATTTACTATCAAGCAGCGGGATTGCTTTGGATCAGTGACTGGATAAACCTAGAAAACAAAAGGGTCTTAACAATTGAAGGTCATGATTTACAGGCTGGATGGCATGCTTTTCTATGGGGAAAAGATAAGAAAACTCATACATATTTCCTCCGACATCAGATAAGGGATGCATTAATTTGGATATGGGAAAAAGTTAAAAAAAAATATTATACGAAAATTCCAATTTGGATCTCACCAATGGAGGCAATGATCCATCCAAATACATTAGATAAAACAAAGATGATAAGGTACAAAGAATTATTAGACAACCAAGGGAAGCTAAGATCAAGAGAGAAATTAAAAGAACAGGGAATAATTATTGATTGGTGGCCATATACACAGATAAAATCAAAATATAATAAGGATATGGAGGAGTATGGGATAGGTCGGACATTACAACAATTGGATAAAATATTGACAAATAAGGGAGAAAAATTCTTAACAAAAACTTATAAACTCCTATTAGATATTGAATTGGAAGAAGAAATAGTAAAGGGCCTGATGATAGCATGGGCCTGAAACATAGGTAGAAATATAGGATTAGAGGAATGGGAAAGAACATGGAACATAAATTACAAGTTAATGTTGTCAACTGCATACAAGGAAAACCAATACAAAATGTTCTACAGATGGCATTTAGCACCGGCGAGATTGGCTAAAATATACAAAAATATGGATCCGGATTGTTGGAAATGTAAAAACTAAGAAGGAACATTTTATCATATGTGGTGGCAATGCCCCAAAGCAAAGACCTATTGGGAGCAGATAAGAAGATGGTTACAGGAAATAACAAAACAACAAATTGAACTCAAACCTGAAATATTTTTATTAGGCATAATTAACCCAAAAATAGAGAAACGACTCCATATACATATTATAACTGCAGCACGCATTGCTTATGCACAATGTTGGAAAAGGGAGAACATACGAACAAATGCAATGATTGTATGTAAGATATTAGACTGTGCTGAGATGAACAAACTTTCCTTAGAAATAAAAGACAAAGAAGCTACAGAATTTTACGAGGTATGGGACATGTATTATAACTGGCTAGAATTGAGGAATAAAAATGTACGAGAAGTAATGTAAATAAATGTAAATAAGCTTAAGAGATATAGGACATAGTATTGTTAAGGGAAAGGAAAAAAATGTATTGTATATTATGTTTGTAAAGAAAAAAAGGAAAAATAAAAATTAAAAAAAATATATAAAGTAAAATATTAGTCTATCCTATACATGTATAATCCATCAATCAATCAATCTCTTTAAGATAACAAAATAACAAAGTAATATCAAACCCTAAATCATTTCAGCCCTTTGGACCAAATTCAAATTTCATCCAGTTAATTATCATACCTAATAACATCCTGTCAGGCCTGGAATCGCCGCCCTGCCTCGCTGCGCCCGATCGGAGGAAACACGCACCCTCACCCTCTGGCATCCCGTCCCCACGTTCTGCTCCCGTCCGCTGGCCCCTCGCCGGACCCGGCCGTCAGGACGACTGCATCAGGACGTCATCGGGCGGCGCCGAGTTGCGGTCTGCCGGGCGAGCAGCTGAACGGGCGAGCAGCTGCACGGGGACGACAGCATCGGGACGTCATCGGGCGGCGCCGAGTTGCGGTCCGCCCGCCAATGCACGGGGCGAGCAGCCGGACGGGGCCTGAGGGGGCGGGGCCGTTGGGACATCGTCGGGGCGGCAAGCAGCTGAACGGGGGCGGGGGGCCGATGGGCGGCGAGTAGCTAAACAACCGC
>NW_015390801.1:43935-46994 GCF_001527695.2 Protobothrops mucrosquamatus | reverse complement strand
TCTGCCGGGCGAGCGGCTGAACGGGCGAGCAGCTGCACGGGGACGACAGCATCGGGACGTCATCGGGCGGCGCCGAGTTGCGGTCCGCCCGCCAATGCACGGGGCGAGCAGCCGGACGGGGCCTGAGGGGGCGGGGCCGTTGGGACATCGTCGGGGCGGCAAGCAGCTGAACGGGGGCGGGGGGCCGATGGGCGGCGAGCAGCTAACCAACCGCTGAATGGACGCTGGGCCTGACAATCCCCAGGTGTTTCCACTGGAGGAACTGGCTGACTATGGGGGAGGTATTAGGCGGGGCGGGCCCGGGATGGGCGGGGCGGAGGGGTATAAAGCACGCTGCGGGAAAGCAGTTCTCAGAGCTAACTTTACTTCAACATTGAATAAACGTGTTGTTGGTTCACCGTTCCTGTCTGCTGGCGTTTGCTTTGCATACAAGCCAGGACGGTCTAACACATCCATATTGTCAGGCAAGAACATCATCTTACTAATTTAACATACTCAATTAGTTATTAAATCAATCCAGATCTAAAACGCCTCTTCAGTTTTCTTCATTCCATTACATGATAGTTTTCATACAAATAAACCTATTATTCCAAAGAATACATTCTTAATCTATTTAAAATATACATTCTAATAATCACCCATTATTCTCTTACTTCTAACTCTAAATCTTAAACCTTAAATCAATCCATAATTCTACAGTGCCTTTGATCCATCACATATAATTTTGAATTTAACTTTTCAGTCTTATTCTGGCCTTTTTTTTGTGCCAGGCAGGTTTCCATAACAAAGCTTCCCTTTCAGCCAATAAGTCTCTCTTTATTGCTTGTAGCATCATTTGAAACAGTAAGAAGCATCCCGTCCTCTGCATTAGGCGTCTATTTCTCTTATCCTTAAAGCTTCGTTGCTTTAAAGGCTCAAATCTCAGTCTTTGATTTTTCTGATCCTCAAAGGTATAGATGAAATGCTTGTAGGGTAAAATAAATTCCTCTTTAGTCTCAATTAAGTCCTCTTCTAGTATGTTTTGGTTTGTAGAATGGTCAGATGTTGTCTGAAAGTCAGTTTGAAGGTTTGGAATATGGCTTCTGACTCTTAATTCTGTAGAAGTCTCTTTGATTGTAGCACATATTTCTTCAGTAGCTTCGTAGATCTTTTCCAATATAAGTTTATAGTTCAATTGTGAATAAGGTTTCTCCATTTTAATAATAGTTGAAGAGAGTGCCTTTTTTTCTTTTAGTGGAGGCTGTATTTAATAAAAGTAAAGCAGTATCCACCCCCACAGTTCTCACAGCTGCATCCACTTATCTTTTCTCTTCAAAAGTAATTTGAAGGCCAAGTCCATCTCATCTCCAAACAGTAACCAGCAGTTGCAATATTAACTTTTCGCCACTAGATGTCCTCAATAGAATTATAAATCTTTTCCAGACACCCTTTTTTCCCCTTTTTCTATCTTTTAGAGAAAAAACTGGAAAAAGAAACAATCTTCCAGTATAATATAATAGTAGAGCTCTTAAAAAAAAGGTTTTTTCTGTACCCCAAAGTAGATAAAAATAAAGTGTAGTCTTTAGAATTTTTTATTTTAACCTTTTTGTTCAACACCTTTCTTCCCACACATACCAAAGCTGCTTTTTCAAGACGGGGAAATGATTCCAACAGAGCTTTTACAGGCAAAAAAAAAAGAACAAAGTAGGGTGAAGAGAGGAGGAGAAGGGGTCTCACCCGGATCATCCGCGATGGGTCTATTCACGCTTAGATGTTACTGTGACTTTCAGCTGGTGCAGCAGGGTAATCGGCCATCTTACAGGACGATCTTTTGCTCCGTCTGCCCTCAGGAAATAGCTGGAGCCACGAGAGAAGCTGCCGCCCTCCCGCAGTCTCCAGCAAGCCTCCTCCTCGGTGGTCGCCCCTCTAGGGTGACTTTCGACCCACAAGGGGTCTACCGGCGAAGGAAAACCCAGCCAGTGTGGAGACGAGTCTCGAGACGCGACTGGAGTCGCCGTGAACCGGAACCGGAAGTCTGTCCTCAGGGATGTTTTGAAATCTCAAGTAATGTTCCGCCTTGTCCATTTCTAAAATCATAACCGTCCCTTCTAATTTTTCATTCTCTTCCAATAGTATTTCCATTTTCTTCATAACATCTGATTTATCTTCCATTTTCTGAATTCTTTACAGTATACAGCCTTGCCGGACTCCTTTCCCAATTTTGAACCAATCAGTGGTTCCGTGTCCAGTTCTCACTGTTGCTTCTTGACCTGCATATAGGTTTCTCAAGAGACAAATAAGATGGTCTGGTGCTCCCATCTCTTTAAGAACTTGCCACAATTTGTGTTGGAATATTCATGAACAGGAAGAGTCATGTGGTAGCTCAGTCAGCCAATGTGAGTAAAGTGCTACTGAGTCTGTGCAAAAAGGTTATTGAGTTGAAGCTGGGTTTCAGGTTTCAGGTCTGTCTCTGCTGTAAGAAGTCTTCATTTATGCTATGTTGCTATGAAGAAGAATATATGGTATTGTAAATATTTTGATATGAATATAAAGAGTTTATTTGAATCAGCTAAATGCAGTCAACTGTGAGAGCTTTTGATTTATTTTTACCAACAGAGAAATTAAAATTCTCTAACAGGTTATGGGCCCAGAGCTTACTAAGGACTGCATTGTAATTTAAAGCTGGAAGAAATTGCCTATGTTTAGAAGTATAAGAACAAGGCAGAGTTAGCAGAATGGCTGCAATGGAATTTAAGGAAAGCTCTGTGCCTCGTTTAGGGCAAAAGAATTACATTATCTGGGCAGCAAAAATGGAATGTTTGCTGAAAGCAAAAGAGCTATGGTATATTGTA
The DNA here is from genome assembly GCF_001527695.2 of Protobothrops mucrosquamatus. Classification (NCBI taxonomy): domain Eukaryota; kingdom Metazoa; phylum Chordata; class Lepidosauria; order Squamata; family Viperidae; genus Protobothrops; species Protobothrops mucrosquamatus. The sequence continues at coordinate 44,163 of NW_015390801.1, read as the reverse complement.
GAAAATCCTCCACAAGTATTTGCAGCTGTTGATCAGAAAAGCCATGATCAAGCAATGGCGTATCTCATCTTGAATTTAGATGATGAACAATTTCTAAATGTTGCAAATCTAAAGACTGCAAAGGAAATTTGGCTGAAGTTGAGAGCTGTGCACGTGAATGTTTCTGCATGCAATATAGTGCAATTGTCAAGAAAACTTTACAGAGCCTGTTTGCAACCAGGTGAATCT
>NW_015390801.1:39390-41155 GCF_001527695.2 Protobothrops mucrosquamatus | reverse complement strand
CTCCCACACCCATGAGTATGGATTTTTATAATAGTTTAAGTGCGGACAAAGGTGAAACCTGTGATCAAGAGATATATCACTCAGCAATAGGGAGTTTGTTATATCTATCACAGTGGTCCAGACCAGACATAGCTTGCGCAGTAAGCATTTTAAGTCGTTTTACTGCTGCACCTACAAATTTACATTGGATGGGTGTAAAAAGGGTTCTCAGATATTTAAAGGGAACTATAAATTTGGGTCTTCAAATACAGATTACTGAGGAATTGAAATTAAAGTGTTATGTTGATAGTGACTATGCAAATGACATAAACACAAGGAAATCAAATTCTGGGATTATAATATTGTTTGGAGGGACTCTGATTGGATGGAAGTCCAGAAAATAAACAACTGTTGCTATTTCAACAGCGGAAGCAGAGTTTATTGCTTTATCTGAATTGTGTTCTGAAGTAACATGGTATGTACAGTTGTTGCAAGATTTAAATATTAATGTAAAAGAATCTGTAAAGGTATTTGAAGACAATGCTGCCTGTATAAAAATGGCAACTGGTGATAGGATGAAGAACAGAAGTAAACATGTAGACATTAAATATTGTAATGTCAGGGAAACTGTAAAAGGAAAATTGATTAGTTTACATCATTGTTCTTCTGAGGATAATTTGGCAGACATGATGACTAAACCATTGGGTGGTATTCACTATGGAAAATGTATTAAGTTAATAGGTCTGATGTCTCTTCCTGTCATGAAGGGAGGAGTGTTGGAATATTCATGAACAGGAAGAGTCATGTGGTAGCTCAGTCAGCCAATGTGAGTAAAGTGCTACTGAGTCTGTGCAAAAAGGTTATTGAGTTGAAGCTGGGTTTCAGGTTTCAGGTCTGTCTCTGCTGTAAGAAGTCTTCATTTATGCTATGTTGCTATGAAGAAGAATATATGGTATTGTAAATATTTTGATATGAATATAAAGAGTTTATTTGAATCAGCTAAATGCAGTCAACTGTGAGAGCTTCTGATTTATTTTTACCAACAGAGAAATTAAAATTCTCTAACAATTTGTTGTGATCCACACAATCAAAGGCTTTAGCATAGTCAATGAAGCAGAAGTAGATGTTTTTCTGGAACTCCCTAGCTTTCTCCATGATCCAGCGTATGTTGGCAATTTGATCTCTAGTTCCTCTGCCTCTTCGAAATCCTGCCTGTACTTCTGGTAGTTCTCGATCCACATACTGCTGGAGTCTAGCTTGTAGAATTTTAAGCATAACTTTACTAGCATGTGAAATGAGTGCAATGGTGCGATAGTTTGAACATTCTTTGGCATTGCCTTTCTTTGGAATTGGAATGTAAACTGACCTTTTCCAATCCCTTGGCCACTGTTGAGTTTTCCAAATTTGCTGGCAAATTGAGTTTAGCACTTTTACTGCATCGTCTTTTGAGATTGTGAATAGCTCAGCTGGAATACTGTCATCTCCACTAGCTTTGTTGTTGCTCAGATTTCCTAAGGCCCATTTCACTTCACATTCTAGGATGTCTGGCTCGAGGTCAGTGACCACCCCATCGTGGTTATCTGGGACGTTAAGCTCGTTCTTGTATAGTTCTTCTGTGTAGTTTTGCCACCTCTTCTTAATCTCTTCTGCCTCTGTTAGGTCCCTGCCATTTTGGTCCTTTATCATGCCCATCTTTGCATGAAACGTTCCCTTCATATCTCCAATTTTCTTGAAGAGATCTCTGGTCCTCCCTATTCTGTTGTTTTCTTCTATTTCTTTGCACTGT
>NW_015390801.1:32426-39189 GCF_001527695.2 Protobothrops mucrosquamatus | reverse complement strand
TGCAACGAGAAGCTCATGATCTGAGCCACAGTCAGCTCCTGGTCTTGTTTTTACTGACTGTATAGAGCTTCTCCATCTTTGGCTGCAGAGCACATAGTCAATCTGATTTCTGTGTTGACCATCTGGTGATGTCCATGTGTAGAGCCGTCTCTTGGGTTGTTGGAAAAGAGTGTTTGTTATGACCATCGTATTCTCTTGATAAAATTCTATCAGCCTGTGCCCTGCTTCATTTTGTACTCCAAAGCCAAACTTGCCTGTTATTCCGGTTATCTTTTGGCTTCCTACTTTAGCATTCCAATCCCCCATGATGATAAGGACATCATTTTTTGGTGTTAATTCTATAAGGTGCTGTAGGGCTTCATAGAACAGGTCAATTTCATTCTCTTCAGCACCAGTGGTTGGGGCATAGATTTGGACTACTGTGATATTGAATGGTTTGCCTTGGATTCGAACTGAGATCATTCTGTCATTTTGGGGATTGTATCCCAGTATTGCTTTTCCTATTCTTTTATTGACTATGAAGGCTACTCCATTTCTTCTGAGGGATTCTTGCCCGCAGTAGTATGCCTGATGGTCATCTGAGTTAAATTCACCCATTCCTGTCCATTTTAGTTTGCTGATTCCTAAGATGTCGATGTTCAATCTTGTCATCTCTTGTTTGACTACGTCTAGCTTGCCTTGATTCATGGATCTTACATTCCAGGTTCCTATGGAGAAAAGATCTTTACAGCATCGGACTTTCCTTTCACCACCAGATATATCCACAGCTGAGCGTCCTTTCGGCTTTGGCCCAGTCGCTTCATTCTTTCTGGCGCTACTAGTACTAGCCCTCTGCTCTTCCACAGTAGCATATTGGACACCTTCCAACCTGAGGGGCTCATCTTCCAGCGTCATATCTTTTTGCCTTTTGGTACTGTCCATGGGGTTTTCATGGCAAAGATACTGGAGTGGGTTGCCATTTCCTTCTCCAGTGGATCACATTTTGTCAGAACTCTTTGCTATGACCTGTCCGTCTTGGGTGGCCCTGCACGGCATAGCTCATAGCTTCATTGAGTTACGCAAGCCCCTTTGCCACGACAAGGCAGTAATCCATAAAGGGGGGAGTAATCCATAAAGGATTACATTGAGTTAATACAATTCTTGTTTTAATGAATAACAATTAAGTATATAATTTTTCCAATATTCCTAAAAAATAATAATCATATTAGTATAATATTTCTTTTCTTTTCAGTCATTTTGGTTGCCTTATCATAAATCCTGTTACAATCCTTATTTTAGTTTATTTCTCCCACCAGATTCTAGATATTCTTACTAGTGAACATTTTCTCAACAATTAATTACATTTACATTGACAGATTTAATTCTATTTTTTCCATATAAGCCATCTCACACTTTTACATTTCTTAAGAAATAAATAAAAGAATGAAAAGAGAGAAGAAAAAGAAGAAAAACGAAAGAGAAAAAAAGAAGAAAAGAAAGCAAGAGCAACAGAACATAAGAAATACCATACTACTTAAAATATATATCCCTCCTAGGTTAATATATATTTATTTCCTCAATTTCTTATTCCTTTTAACCATAGTTAAGAATATATTTAATCTTTAAACATTCCATTCAATAGGTCTAATCATCTAATCCCTTGACTCTGATTCAAAACATTTTTTATACTTTTCTTAAATTCAGTCACATTTAAGTATCTAAAAGGTTTGCTTTATTTAAGTCACAGAACAGAAAGAAGCATACTATATTATTTAGAGAATTCATCCCTCTTAGAGTGGTATATTCCAAAGTTTTTCTATTTCTTTAACCATATTCGAACAAATGCTTCTTTTTTAAGTATTCTCTCTGATAAGTCCCATCATCTATTTTCTTAGTTTCCATCTTAATTTTTTTTCTTTGCCCAGTATCTTTCTTAATCAATGTACTTTGCTGAATCAAAAGGTTTTTCCGTATGATCATAGGTATTGCTGTAGATATAGAAAGTAAATCAATGTCTTTGTCATGGGCATTTGCCCACTCCTTTTTTATTAGAAATCTTTTCCCTTCCTTTTCTCTCCACTTCTCTTGTCACTTTTTGTCTCTCCAGTTCTGGTGTTTTCCCTAGTATCTCTGTAGAATGTTTTTTCCAGTCTTTTTTCTTATCCTCACATTTGCTTTGTAGTGTTGAAATGTAAGTTGTCTTTTCTTCCACTTGAATTAAATCATACTTTTTTATTTTGTAGAATTCCATCTTTAAGTCTCTATTCTCAGATTTATGTTCAGTCATCTCTGCTGTATTCTCCTGAGGGGTTTTTTGGAGTAAAATTAAATTGGAGATAAGTTGATTTATACTTTCAAAGTTGTTCTGTATTTCTTTGTAGTTTGAAATCATTGTCCTTTGAATTGGTTGCAGCTTATCATATATTTCCTCTTGTGAAGTATACATTATTTCTGTAAGTCTCACTTTATCTAAACAGCTGTGTTTGTTAAAACTTTGAAGGCCACAGGAAGAGATTTCATAATCCTCATCCACCAGTAGGTGTCAGCATTGGATCATTTTTCAGATCTTTCTGATCTTTTTCCTCCTTAAAGGGTTAGATTCCCTGCTTCCAATAGCCAAAAGGTGGGGGGAAACCCCTCCCTTCTTCACTCTCGGAGGTTTATTTTTGCTTCTTGGGAGTTCTCCTCTTCAGGAAAGTAGGTAGGATAGAGAAAATCAATATTCTTACCCAGATTCAAACGCGCTGTTTACAATCAGCTTAAAGTAGAGCTTTTGACTTCCGTTGCTTGCAGTTGGGGCTAGACAATGGAGTTAGCTAGCCTTTCTCCTGTTGGTTTCTGGAAGGTTTCTCCTGGACCGATCGGGGAGACCGCAGTCTCTTCTAGGTCCCTGGGACTACCTTCCTTTGTTGCCACCTCTCTGGGGAGGCTTCTGGCCCATTTAGGGTCCCCAAACAGGAAGAAACTCAGCTGGAGGGCTCGGCATCCCAAATCCCTCGACTGCTTCGCTGCTCACAGGAACCGGAAGTCTGGAGGGCTCAGTTCTATTTTCACCACTCCACCAGGTCCTAATAGGGTCAGCCTCTACTGTTCCATTTGCTTGTATCCCATTCTCACAAACTAACTGTCCTACTGGGATGTTGAAGTCTGCAGAGGCTTCCCTTATAAAACATACTTCACCTAGTATAGAAGTTTGGGTAGTCCACCAAGGGGGTCTATCCTGTGATGTCCAGATGAGGTTCATCTCGGCTATACCAGAGAGATCTATCTCTCTTGTCTCCCAGGGCCATTGTTCTCCCATATTAGTGCCACCACACACATAACAATTAGTGACATTTAGGGAGTCTGCTATCCTTTCAGACAAATAAATAAATAGACAGAGCCCTGACCCTCGTCGCCGATGTCACAGCCCTGATCCATACCCTCGTCACCATGCCAGTCCTGGGCCCCTTCCCATGGCTAACTGAGAGAGCAACCTCCAGCGTGACCTGATGCAGCATTATGGGTGAATGCATGAACTGCTAGACCGACAACAAGGCATGGCTGTTCCCCCCTGAAAGCCACATTTGATGGGGATCCTGAAAAGTTGACTTTCTTTTTGAATCAAGTACGTTCTTATCTGAACCGCAATGTCGATGCCTACCCAGATGGATTATGTGCGTGAGTTCAGAAGAGTCGCAGGCTTTATTGAATGGTGGCCAGAACAATCCCTTGTTCACCCTGTCAAGCCCTCCCAGGCTCGACATTCACGAGGGGGAAGGTGGCAGACCAAGGCAGCTCACCGTTAGGACTCCGGCAGGGCGTTCGGGATGCCAAACATCCGACGGGAGGTTCCCGACAGCTCGAGAAGCCGCGCCTGCGCAAAAGGAGGCCCAGGAAGCAGCGCCTGCACAGAAGGAGGCTGTGGGAAGCCGTGCATGCACAGAAGGAGCTGGAGCCGCTGAACAGCTGATGGGTGGTGGCCCGCTGCTTCTTTTGATTTCTGCTGGGTGCTGGTTGGGTGATAAGAGGGTGGGGTGTAGGATAATTGCTGGGTGAGGTTGTAGTTTGTTGGGCGGAGGTGCGGCTGCTAATTAATTGGGTGGAGGGTGTGGTAGCGTTAGCTTAAATGTATTTAAGCAGCGCTGGGAGGTGGTTGCTCCCAGCATGAACTTTGTATAGCAAAGAGCCTTGTTGCTGTAGGTCTCTGCTAAATCAACATCTACCTTAAAGTAAACCGGTGCTGCCTGAGTCAAGTTGTCTTTGTGTCATTCTTTACTCAAGATCCCGGTAGGAGAGTTGACAGAAAGTTCGCGCTCCATCAATTAACCCTTTCCAGTTGTTTCCCTTCTCTTTGTCTCCCATTCCCATTGTGTTTTCTGTGCCTTTCCTATTTTCTTTTTCCACCATTGGATTTGGATTCAGCCTGGTTGGCTTGGTGGTTTTTTTTTGAGTTATGGCAGAAGGCGTTCAGGAGGTGGCTCTGGTTGGGGCAGACCCTGAGGAGGTTCAAGTGGAGGAGGTAGGAACAGACCCTCCGGTCGTTGACCAACCAGCAGTACACCCTAAAGTGGTGGAGCCTAGCCCGGTGGACCGGCCAGGTGATGTCCCAGGAGCCCAAGGAATTGCAACAGGTGGGAACGCCCTGTCCGGGATGCCGGAGGGTTCTGGACTTGGACCTGGGGAGGAAGGCCGAGTGGCATCTCAATGGAGAGAACGACATATGACAGATGAAGACGAGGAGGACTGGAGCTATGCCACAGCTCCTGGGCAAACCACCATGGCCCTTTTGCATGAACAATTTGGAGAAGGAGGATATCAGGACTCTTCCTCCTGGCAGCGGTGGGACCCAGGTGCAGAAACAACATCTTGGTCACAGGGTGGTTCCTCCTCAATCCAGTCAGCTACAGGACGGTTCTGGTTGGCGAGTCCAAAGCTGAAACTTGATCCCAACCGTGGGGGTGATTTATACCAGGGGAGGGTTTGTAGCCAAGGGCCCAGCCGACCAATAGATAGGGCACGGGTAGGGGGTCCTGGGAGGCCTTCAGCAGCTTTTTCTCAGGGATCCAGGCCAGGCCTTGGGGCCCCCATCTCGAGGGGATCGGATACGGTAGTCCCTGGAGCAAGGGCTTTGGTAGGTCCTTCGCCCAGGCCAGGGTGGGGTTCTGGACCATGGCCACAGGGATCCGTCTGGGGTCCTCCACCCCTTAATGTTACCTTTGATGGGAACTCAGACCGGCTGGCCCTTTTCCTTAGTCAGACAATAGGGCATATGGATCGATACGGCCACCTTTATCCATCTCAGTGGGCCATGGTAGGGGCAGTGACAGCAGCCCTACAGGGGGAAGCCATGGAATGGGTGGCCAACCTACATAGTGACCATGCCCGTGAACTGACCAATGTTGGGACCTTTCTGGGTGCCCTCCGAACCCGGTTTGAAGACGTATCTAGAATCCGGCGGGCGGAAGGGGAAGTGCTAGGGATTAAACAACGAGGCAGGCCCGCTGCAGAGTACGTCCAGGATTTCCGATGCGTAGCCAGTAAATTACGAACATGGCTGGAGCACCTGTTGGTGCACCAATTCCGGGCAGGATTGGATAGAGATCTCCGGCAGGCATGCGTATACCGGGGAATCCCGGGTAAGTTGCAGGAGTGGTTCCGGGTGGTCATGGACTTGGACAAAGGGTTACAAGAATTCCGTCCAAGGGGTGATGGCCCAATGGGACCACGAAGGAATTTTGAGCGACCACGGATTCCAGGTCCAGCGTCTGGTCCACCTGTCGGAACACCTCGTCCACCATTTCGCTGTTTTCGGTGCAACCAACCGGGGCATCGGGCTGCAGAATGTCCCGAGCCACTTCCTAAAGAAAGGGCAGACTTTTCGGCGAAGAGTACACCCAGGAAAATCCCTGAACGATCACAGGCGGTGCAACAACAGGTCAAGGGTCCCATATCTCGAGGGGAGAGATCGAACCCTGAAGAAGGGACCAGCATTGTGGGACCTCAATTGATTGTATACAATGAGGACGTAAGGACGTCAGAAGATCCCATGGTAAGTGAACCCATTCATCCATTCACCCTCCCTGTCACAATCACTAGTGCACATTCAGGGTGCCGGAGACCGTATAACGCCCTCCTTGACACTGGATGTACTAGATGTTTAATTAGTGAACATGTGGTACGGCAAGCAGGTATCAGAGTAAGGCCCTTGCATACACCAGTGCGATTTGAGCAGGTGGATGGGTCCTTACTGGGGGGGGTGCCTGCCACATACATCACCGAACCTGTACGGATGGAATTAGGGGAACATTGGGAGATGATTCGTTTTGTAGTAGTTCCTTCCATGACGGAGGCTGTTATTTTAGGTTTGGCCTGGCTGGATAAATGGGGTCCAACTATCTGGTGGGAAGGGGGGTATCAAAGATCTCGAATTGGTGTGGGTCCTCAGCCACCTCCTCATGAGCAGGTTAAAATAGGAAAAGAGAGTGTGAATGAACAAGCAACCAGGGAGGGGGGGAAGGTTGGCTTTCCATTGGAATACACCGACCTCGCAGAAGTATTTGACGAACGGGAATGCGATGTACTACCACCGCACCGTTTATTTATTTATTTATTTATTTATCAAATTTGTACCCCGCCCTTCTCCTAGCGGACTCAGGGCGGCTTACAGCCAGTTAAAACAGATAACAATACAAAATACTAAATTTAAAATGTAATTAAAATGAAATATTAATTATTGGCCGTTTCTTTTTAAAATTATTTTAAAACCAAATTAAAATACTCCTTATGCCAGTCCTGCTAGCTT
>NW_015390801.1:29147-31904 GCF_001527695.2 Protobothrops mucrosquamatus | reverse complement strand
TTGTACCAAGGAGTTCTTGTATACCTTGACGACATTCTCATTTATTCGGCTAACAAGGAAGATCACGTGCAGTTAGTCCGACAAGTTCTACGCAAACTCCTCAATGCACAATTTTATGTTACGTTGTCAAAGTGTGCATTCCATCAAAGCAAATTGGATTACCTTGGGTACAGAATATCTGGAGGGGGGGTGGAAATGGATCCAGCGAAAGTGCAGGCTGTCCTGGACTGGCAAGCGCCATGAACGCGCCGTCAACTGCAAAGTTTTCTTGGCTTTGCAAATTTTTATAGACAATTTATTCCATCTTTTGCTGAAGTGGCGTTACCATTAACGGAGTTACTTCGTACAAAAGCCACAGGTAACAAACCACAACCAAACCAACCATTACCCTGGTCGCTTAAGTGCCAACAAGCATTTGAGACTTTAAAAGTCTTGTTTTCAAGGGAGCCAATCTTACGACATCCCAACCCAGAGGACCCCTTTGTAGTACAAACAGACACTAGTGATGTGGCGGTAGGGGCGGTACTCTTACAAAGGAATGAACAGGGGAATTTGCAACCATGTGCGTTCACCTCACGTAAATTAACCAATGCTGAATGAGGGTGGGCGATTTGGGAGAAGGAGGCATACGCAGTGAGGTGGGCATTGGCCACATGGCGTCATTTCCTAGAAGGAGCAAAAGAGACCTTTGAAGTGTGGACTGACCACAAAAATCTTGAGGCACTGCAAACACCCAGGCAACTCGCTCCAAAACATGTGAGATGGGCGTTATATTTCCAGCGTTTCCAGTTCCAATTAAAGTACGTACCGCGAGGGAGGAATTTTCTTGTGGATGCATTGTCAAGGAAGCCACAATACAACAGCAAGCGGGAGGAGGTGGCACAGGCCCTCATACCCCCACTTGTGCAGTCAAAAGATAAAATTCTGGTAGTACGACCTATGGAAGACCTGGTACGGAATCTGCAAGGCGCACTACTAACCGATCCATGGTTAGTGAGCCATCCCCATATTTTAACTATAAAGGATGGGGTGGCATGGAAGGGTGATAAGGTATATGTCCCACAATCCCTACGGGTGGAGGTTCTTCAGCGAGGCCACGATGTTAAGCCCGCCGGTCATTTGGGGTTCTTAAAAACCCTGCACCTGCTCAAATGGCAATTTTGGTGGCCTGGTATGAAAACGGACGTGGAGACATATGTCCAGGAATGTTCCATGTGTGCGACTACAAAACCACGCATAGGAAAACCATCTGGCCTGCTGCAATAGGTTTCCGACCCCAACCGTCCATGAGAAGAAATTGGCATGGACTTTATAGTCGACCTACCAGCTAGTCACAGGAACACAGTGATATGGATGGTGATAGACCTGTTTTCAAAACAGGCACACTTTGTACCCTGCAAAGGATTACCATCAGCTCGGAGGTTAGCCAAACTATTCATAACACATATCTATCGCTTACATGGAGTGCCCCATCGCATCATATCAGACCGAGGTGTGCAATTCACCGCCCGATTCTGGAGAGAATTCATCACATCTATTGGTTCGTCTCAAGGTTTGAGTTCCGCATTCCACCACAGCACAAATGGAGCAGCTGAACGTGCCAATGCAATGGTTGAATGTTATCTTCAATGTTATATCAATTATCAACAGAGAAATTGGGCTGACCTCCTACCATTCGCTGAGGTGGCATATAACAACACCATCCACAGCAGCACAGGGTTCACTCCTTTCCGGGTTGTACACGGAATAGAGTTCGTCCCTATTCCCGAATGCCCTCAGGGAGACCCTGGGTCACAACAACCACACGAGTGGATGCTCCAAATTAAAAGTGTATGGAAGTCGGTAAAGAAGGCGTTACAGAAAACGGAACAGACATCAAAAAGACAAGCTGACAAGAAACGAAGTCCACAAAAACCCTTCCAGGTCGGTGATGAAGTGTACCTATCCACTAAATATTTAAAATTGCGCAGGCCATGTAAGAAGTTAGGACCAAAATATATTGGGCCATTTAAGATAACACGGGTCATCAATCCAGTAACGGTAAGGTTACAGTTGCCCCAAAACCTTGGCAAGGTGTACCCAGTCTTCCATAGTGGCCTACTGAAACCAGTAATTAAACCTTCATTCAGACATGTACAACAGCCCCCTGGTCCAATTGGGGGAGGTCATTACGAAATCCGGAAAATACTTGATTCCCAGTATCGGCGAGGGCGATTGCAATACCTGGTACAATGGAAAGGATACCCAATTTCCGAGGCATCATGGGTGGGGGAGGCAGATGTCAATGCACCTCGGTTAATACGCCGATACCACCGCAAACACCCCCAGAAACCAGGGGGGAGGGGAACTACACCAACTTCCACAACACCAACCTAATTATATTTTTATGCCTACTTCCAGGAGGACTGTCAAGTGTCTGAGTAACGAAACACTTAAAAGGACTTTCAGGCATGTTTTCTCCTAAAAGCATTTATTAAGGTCACAATACGTCAGTACAGCATGGTGGGAATGCTTAGGTCTGCTTCTCTTCCGTTACGCATAACATTCCAAACATTTTTCACTCCCTTATTGTAGGGTCATGGTTCACATCTTCCAATCAACTTGGAAGATGTGATTTACTTCCGGTTTCTTTCTCCCGGGTTATCCTTATGCTCCTCCCTCTTTCCCAGTTGCTGGTTTAACTATATATATACCAGACAGTTCTGCACATTGTCAAAGCAAGAATATACAGTATTTGCAGCGTTGACATCCGGCCCC
>NW_015390801.1:19601-26734 GCF_001527695.2 Protobothrops mucrosquamatus | reverse complement strand
TCGATTATAGCTTTCACCTTGGCTGGATCCATTTCAATACCCTCGTTGGAAATTCTGTAACCAAGGTAGTCTAATTGGGTTTGGTGAAATTCACATTTCGACAATTTGGCATAAAGCTTGGCATTCAATAGTTTCTTTAACACTTCTCTCACCAGCTTTATGTGATCAGTCATATTCATGCTGTATATCAGGATATCATCAAGATACACCAAAACCCCTTTGTACAGCTGATCATGTAGGATCTCATTAATCAACTGCATAAACACAGATGGGGCTCCCTGTAGGCCAAATGGCATGACTTTGAACTGATAGCTCCCCATAGGACAGTTGAAGGCAGTTTTCCACTCGTCTCCCTCTTTTATCCTCACCCGGTAATATGCCTCTCTCAAGTCTAATTTAGTGAAGATACTCCCCTTAGCCAGATGGGTTAATAAGTCCTTTAGGAGGGGGAGGGGGTATTTGTTCTCCACACTTACAGCATTGAGACCCTTATAGTCCACGCAGAGACGAAGAGACCCATCTTTTTTCTCCTTGAATAACACAGGGGCTCCCACGGTAGATTTGGCCCGTTCAATAAACCCCCTCGCTAGGTTTTTGTTCACGTATCGCTGCATCTCCTCCATTTCGAGGGGGGACATAGCATACATTCTCGGTCGTGGGAGTTTGGCTCCCGGCACCAGTTTGGGTCTGTGAGGGGGTAGGGCATCACATTCTTTTTCACTAAAAACCTCCGCCAGGTCCCGGTATTCATTGGGGATTACTGGTTCGCGTGGAGGCGGTGAGGTGGCCATGTGCGCTCGCTCATTGGGTGGCCTAAAGTGCCCTGCAACGTCCGTTGACTCAAGAGGGGGTTTAGGCCCTATAGGCAGTCTCATGGTTCTCATTCCTTTCTCCCACCAGATGAATGGTTTCCATTTGTCTAACCAGGCTAACCCTAGGACCACCGCCTCAGTCATTTTTGGAGCCAGCAGGAAGCGAATAAACTCCCAATGTGCACCTATTTCTAGGCGTAAGGGCTTAGTTAATTGTGTGACAAAAGTCCCTCCCATCAGGGAGCCATCGGCTTGCTCAAACCTCATCGGTTCGGAAAGCTGTTTTGCCCGTATGCCCATTTTCATTGCAAACTGCCGACTAATGATGCAGCGGGTGCATCCAGTGTCAATTAGCACATTTAAGTCCATTTGTGGCCCAGACTTAGGGATTATAAGCTTGGCGGCCAATGAAAAAGATGGGATTTGTTGACTCACCATCGGATCGTTCTCTCCTTCATCGTCGCTGTCAAAGGAGGGTAGATCAGGGGCGGGTCCAACCGGAGTCCCAGTGTCCTCCTGTGTGAGCCGGTTGGATTTTTCTCTCGTTAGCCGCTGAGCAGGCTTCTTTCGCATTGCTGGTTCTGGTCTGCTCTGCCGTCGGGGGTAGGGGATTGGACNTACATGTCTGAGATCAAAGCAACAATCTTGCACTTCTAAAAGCTCAAGTAACTCAATTTTACAACTATTAATCACACTGCTTAAGTTTCAGCTATGCCATTAGGATTTTCTTCATAAGATCATTAAACAATTTCTGATCTTATTATCCCTTACACTCATTTTTCCAATGTTCGTCCTCTTTACAAAAGGCATATTGGTGTTTTATTATTATTATTATTATTATTATTATTATTATTATTATTATTATTATTATTATTATTATTATTATTATTATTATTATTATTATTATTATTATTATTATTATTATTATTATTATTATTATTTGGGGTCTGGGGAAATTTTCTCCTAGGGATTTATATCCTCCGGTGCCAAATGGCTGTCCTCGCCCCCGGCCTAGACCATTCCCAAGACCCCTTATTGGTTTCCTGATTACTCCTCCTCGTCCTCTTTGCTGGCCTATTTGCACCAACTGAGCCATCATTTTTATCTTACGTTTATCTCTCTCTTCTTCTCTCTTTGCATATACTTTCTGAGCCTCTCTTAATAAATCTTCTATTGTTTTAGTTTCCAATGTGTCTAATTTCTGCAATTTTACCCTAATATCTTCCTATGCTTTCCCTACAAATTGATATTTCAAAATCATTTGATGTCCTGGATTATCAGGATCCAAATACTTTTGAAGTTGGCCTTTTAGTCTCTCTAGCCCAGGGGTCTTCAAACTGGCTGAGGAATTCTGGGAGTTGAAGTCCACAAGTCATAAAAGGGGCAAGTTTGAAGACGCCTGCTCTAGCCATTCAGTCATGCTTCCTCCTTTCCTTGTTCTAATGACAGTGCCTTCTGAATGTTAAGACGCTGAGGCACTGCATTTTTAATACCTTCTATTAAATGTCCCCCATAATCAGCCATAGCTTTCCTCTCTGCACTCCTGTTACCATCCCACTTTGAATCTGCATCAGGGATCTCAGCCTGTTCCTTTTTTTGTGAAAACTTTTTCTTACCCTGTTCCCTAGCTGCTCACCTAATCATCCCATTCTCCTCTGGTGTAAACAATATGTTAAAAATAGCTTGCATTTCTCGCCATGAATATTCTATTGGTCCTAAAAACATTTCTACCTGTTTTCCTACTTCAATTGGCTCTTCTATTAGTTTGGGCAATTCTTTCCTAAATTGCCTGATTTCAAAAGCTGTTGAGGGGGGGGATTTTTTTTGTGTGGAGAGGGTTAATGATCAAAAGGTTTTCCCTCTCATCACCCTCCAAACGATAGGAACCTAAAGAAATACATAGCTTTCTATGAGTTTCTATAGATTAACTATCAACTTAACTCTCTCACACAAAATAACAGATCAGAGTTCTCACCTTTCATCATGGCCAGGCATAAAACTTCACACGGTTCCTTTGTCTCTTTCTCTATTTCATCTGATCATTCCCATTCTTTTAAATACCTTCTATTATCTATGGAGCCAGTAGATATGTTTTAAAAACAGCTTCACCAGTCTCTGAGTGGAGGGAAGACCAGAGCAGGCTATAAAGTGAGCCTGTTTTGAGAAAATGTCAATGACAGTCCAAATTACAGTATTTCTGCTATTTTCAGGTAGTTTGATGATGAAATCCATTGCAATTTCCTCCCAGGGCTGGGATGGTTCTGCTACCTGCTGTAACAACCCAGGGGGTTTTCCTGGTCTTTTTTTCATGGCAACACAAATCACACACCTTTTAACATAGCTTTCAATGTCTTTTTTCATCCCGGGCCACCAGAACTGCTGCCTTACTAACTGTAAAGTTTTTAAAAATCCAAAGTGACCGGCTTGCTTAGCATTGTGGCTTCATTGCAGGGCTTGAACCCTGAGGGTGCTAGGGAGGTACAATTTGGAACCTTTCCATGCTAGTTCATCCCTATAAGTGAACAGTTGTCTGTTGTCTTTGAACTAGGGGTCGGATTTCAGTTTGGTTCTGAGTTTCTGGATTAAGCTGCTGTCAGGGCTGATAGATTGCTTTCGAGCTTGATGTCTAGTGGTGACTTGAGAGGCTTTTTGAGGAGAGGGGATGATAGCGTTTACCACCTCCTCCCAATGGCTTTTATACTGTGGCATCCTAGACAAGGTGTCAGCCAGGAAGTTTTTTCCTCCAGGAATATACTTGAGGGAGAAGTTGAAGCGATTGAAATGTTGTGCCCATCGAACTTGCTTGGGGGATAATTTGCACAGGGTTTTTAGCGACTCAAGGTTCTTATGGTCAGTCCACACTTCAAAGGGTAACTTACTCCCCTCTAGGAAGTGGCGCCAGGTTAGCAATGCCCACAGCATAGCAAATGCCTCCTTCTCCCATACAGCCCAACACCGCTCTGTGTCAGTGAGTTTTCTAGAGGTATATGCACATTGTTGCAGTTCTCCATTGTTATTTTTCTGAAGGAGAACTGCATCCACTGCAACATCGCTCACATCAGCTTGGATAATGAACCGTTTCTTGCGGTTGGTATGTTTGAGGACTGGTTCTCCTGTGAATAACCTTTTGAGTTGTGCAAACGCTGCATTTTAAAGGTTGACTAGGATGGGGTTTTGCCCCCTCTCTACCTGTTTTCAAGAGTTCAGTAATTGGCAAGGCTATTTTTGCGAAGGAAGGGATGAATTGCTGGTAAAAGTTAGCAAACCCAAAAAAACCTCTGTAGCTGCTTGTGAGTCCGAGGAGGCTGCCATTCCAGAACAGCTTTAACCCTGGGTCCATCTCCACTCTTTCATTTGAGTTTCGGTATCCTAGGTAGTCAAGGTGTGTTTGATGGAACTCACATTTAGACAGTTTGGTGTAAAGGTTTGCTTTTAGTAATTTCTTAAGCACCAGTTTGAGATGTTCCTCCATTGTTTCTGTGAAGATGAGGATGTTGTCAAGATAAACTAGGACCGCCTTGTATAGGTGGTCATGTAACACCTCATTTATCAGCTGCATGAACACAGTAGGAGTCCCCTGGAGACCAAAGGGCATCACCTTGATCTGGAAACTTCCCAGTGGGCAATTAAAGGGGTTTTTTCATTCATCCCCCTCCTTAATTCTTACTCAGTAGTAAGCTTCTCACAGATCTAGTTTAGTGAAGATCTTCCCCTTAGCTAGATGAGCTAACATGTCCTCCATCAGGGGAAGGGGGTACATATTTTCCATACTAACAGCGTTTAAGCCTTTGAAATCCACGCACAATCTGAGTCCCATCTTTTTTTTCTTTGAACAACACAGGGGCAGCTATGCATGATTTTGCTGGATGAAACCCCTGGCCAGGTTTTTGTCAATGTATTCTCTTAGTTCATTCATCTCTCTGAGGGTCATGGAGTACAGTTTTGGCTTGGGGAGTTTAACTCCTGGCAGGATCTCTACTGCACAGTCAGTAGCTCAGTTTGGCTTGGATTCCTAACTTAAGTACAGTTTGGAGGTTGATCAGGCATCGGGTGCAGCCTGAATCTACTAGGACTTCTAATTCCATTTGGGCCCCTGTTTTAGGTACTATAAGTTTAGCAGAGATGGCGAAAGGAGGGGTGGCTCGACTTACCATCGGATTGCTCTCGCCTTCATCGTCACTGTCATACGGGGCTGGTAGTGGTTGGCGTTCAACTGGAGTTCTCTCTCACACCCTTGGGGGGGAGGAGACCTCGACAGGTTGGCTTTGATGTGCCCACCTCAATTTCTCTCGGCCTCTCTATTGCAGTTTTTGTGGTTTTAATGTGGTGGCTGGGGTGCTCTTCCCCTGGGGAGCCGGCGCTAGGCATTCAGCAGCCCAATGTCCTTACTGGCCGCACCTGAAGCACTTTATAGGGGGGGGGCAGTAGGAGCTTTGGGAGCACTGGTCACTGAAGCCGCTGCTGGGCGTTGTCCAAACTGGTGTCTCTCCTGGCTTCACCTGGGCTTTGATTCAGAGGTGCTGGGCTTCTTGTAGCACTTAAGTTCAAAGTCTAAGGTCACTGCCCTCTGGTACCACTCACAGATTTGCTCAGGAATCCCCTGGTAGGTGCAGGCCTGATACAGGTCACGGTCTTTAAAGCAGTGGATGAGCAATCGCTCAGGCCACTGCCTTATTCTGCCTGTGACCCTTCGGAACTTTTGTACAAATTCCTTAGCCGGTCAGCCACTCTGCTTTAGGTCATGTATTTCCACTTTGGCTTGCAGGGCTTAGGATTCATCCTCAAACCTAGCTCTCAGCTCCTCCAGGAAAAGGTCTATGTTTCTAAGTTCTGGTGTGTCCTCATCGTGAAGACAGGTCACCCACTCTGCAGCTTCCCCCTCTAGATTTGCTGCCACTGCGTTCACCATCACTCTCTCATCAGGGTAGGCAGGAGCATAGTGATCCAGGTGGGCCCACACCTGGTTCATAAAGAACATCAGCCTATCCGGGTCCCCATCAAATGAGGCTCTGATCAGTGGTGGGTCTGCAGGGGGTGGAGGTGCCCAGTGCGCAGGTCGCCAGCCAAGCCTCTGGTACTGAGGCCATGGTTGAGGTTGAGCCCACCTCTGGAACCCTCTCAGTTTTCCTGCTGTACTTGCAGCTCACTGTTGGCTTGGGGGGCTTTGCCTGGGTCCTGGGCTCAATGCTGCTGCCAGCCTGGGAAGTGGGGAGGCTACACGGGCTACGACAACTGGACTTGGGCTCTGACAGGCGGGAAGCGGTTGCATTGCCCTGGCCTCGTCTCCAGCTGAGATCTTATATCATGCAATCAGGGTCACTTCCCTGATTTCCAACCGGTCGAATTTCTCCTTCAGCTTCTCAACTGAGTGGCCATGCATTGCCATTAGGTACTTCCATTCCCCCGACTCATCCCAACTGGCCACCTTCTTCAACCTGCACTTAGGCATGAGGGATAGAGAGCTATGGGTAGAGATCAAGGGGAACTCAGCCTCAGCAGCCTTTGGGGTGCTTTTGCACCGGAAATATTCCTCTGCATGGTAAAGGTCCCCGACAGCTAGAGCTTCCTCCTGCATTGCTGGCCTGTCAGATTTGTCCGCACAGACTTTCAGTCGTGCTCCAGTCAGTGGGGCTCCGTCCCCAGCCTGGGCAGTCATCCGTGTTCCATCTGCAGGGGCTGCGCTGGGATTAGCAGGTGCTTCCTCTTTCTTCTCCATCCTGGAATCTTCCCTGAGTCTTTACCATCCTCCAAAAAGAATTGGGTAGGCGGTCGGGGCTCAGGACCCCTAGGATCACTCCTCAATAGCCCTCTATCTTAGAGCAGTAAAAAATGTTTTGGAGAGTTGGTTTAATGTCAAGGTTCCGACTAATGAAACCAAATAAATCAGAACTCCAAGGTGTTGTGGTTCCGTCCTGTGAGCCCATCTTATCGGAGGAAGAAGGCTCCGAACATGAAGGAGAGGAGATGACCAGGCCTCTCTCTCCAGGAACCTCCTCTCTGGCAATGCCTCAGGTGTCTCCCGACGGAGAAGAGATTGGCCAGGAGCCAGGTGTTTCCGAGCCGTCGGATAGTGACGAAGATACGTTGTGGCTGGACCCACGCCAGCGTAGGCGAGACAAGCATGCGCAGCAGAAAAGGAGGCGTGCCAGAGATTAAGCTGAGTCACTGGACCCCACCCCACAGGCTATAAAAGAGAGTGTGGTGGCCATTCGGACTCTGTGACGGACAAAGCTAAATCTCTGGCGAATCACTTTGCACCTTTGGACACAACGCCTATTTGCTGTGGATTTAATTACAAACTGGACTATTCAAACTGTGTGT
>NW_015390801.1:17003-19439 GCF_001527695.2 Protobothrops mucrosquamatus | reverse complement strand
CCCCACCCCACAGGCTATAAAAGAGAGTGTGGTGGCCATTCGGACTCTGTGACGGACAAAGCTAAATCTCTGGCGAATCACTTTGCACCTTTGGACACAACGCCTATTTGCTGTGGATTTAATTACAAACTGGACTATTCAAACTGTGTGTATTTTTGTCTGTGTTATCGGAGTAAAAAGTTCTTGGCAGGCAGCTATGTAGTTGCTGCCAAGTTCCTTATCAGTGGCGTGGAGTGTTTGAGAAGTTTATTTAACCCTCGGCTGGCTGGTTGGGTGCGTGTCAAATCTGCTAACATTGGATGTTCTTGCTCGCCATATGTGAAGAAGCAAACATATCTTATTTAGCCTACATATCACTTCAAGGGTTAAAGCAGACATTGCTAGCCATATGAGTGGGGAGGAATGCCTGTGAATAATAACATTATCTTAGCATAGCACAGCCAAGGTCAAAGTAACAGCAGAGCGCAATAACAGAGAATAGAGGGGGGAACGACTCACACTTCAAATTAATTGGAGCATATGATTGATGACTGTGAAAGGAGGGAGGGAGTTGTGCCTTGTCATGAGTGCTAGGGGGGGGTTTTCAGTTTTTGGCTTTCCTTTGTTCGTGCCGAATCATGTAATCTATTAAAGGATTCTTTAAGATAATTAAGCCTCAAAGTTCTTTGAAAAGTTACTTCTTTCGGAACCATGTCATTTAAGCCAAAAACTCAAAACTTTTAAAACTATTTAGGGGTCCCTTACCCCAGTCACTATCCCTAAAATAATGGGGATAGTTTGACAAAGATAAGGGGAAGATCTCACCATGGAAGGAGAGGAAAGGCCTGAGGCCAGCACCCCTCCAGCTGCAACCTCCCCAGGAGGGGGAGCAACAGCAGCAGCAGCTTCCCCACTGAAGGGAGCGACAGCTAATCAGCCGGAGGAAAAGAAATCCTTGCAAACTCTCCAACTGGGAGCGAGGCCAAAGTTGTCTGGAGAACTAATCTGGTTGTCAGGCTGGGAAAAGCCGAGCGAAGGCTCTGCAGGTTTCCACACAGCCCTGCCAGCAGTGGAGACCCAGTGGAGAACTACCCGGCCGTCTGTCACCGAAGACTTGGGTGAGTGGAGATGCCCACCTGCAGTTCGCAGTAGTTCATTAGACTACCTAGCAGAGAATTTTGAAGAATTGGAAGTGCAGAGCGAAGAACAGCTTCCGTTGAGAGAGGCCCCCAGCCCCACCCTTGCAGAGCAAATAGTTTTTCAGCCCCTGGGGTCCCCTGCCAAGGCCTCCAGCCCCACAGAGAGAGAGACCCCCAGTCCAGGCCCCTTACAACGAGATGAAATCAAGCAACCCCCACAGAAGAGTGGTCACCTATCTCTGAGCCTAAATCAACTAATAGAGGCTTTGCAGCAGTTTGAGGGGAAGCAGAGGCCAGAAGAGCTACAACCAGTGAGCTTAACGATTAGAGATGCCCAGCAACAACCCCCACTTGCCCAGCAGCCATTGAGAGTCCTATAGCAGCAGGAGGCATCACCAGCCCCTGCTGGACAACAGCAGAGAATCCAGCAACCACTGAATCAGCAGGCAGGAGGGGGGTCAACAGCAACTGGGGGTGCCACGTCAACCGCAGAGAATCCAACAACCGCTGGATCAGCAGGCAAGATGGGGCCAACAGCAACTGGGGGCACCACGTCAACAATATAGAGCCCAACAACTACTAGATCAGCAACAACTAGTGGTACCATGTCAACAGCAGAGACCCCAGCAACCATGGGACAAACAACCGGGGTGGGGCCAGCCGCAACAACCCCAGTGGTTCCCGCAACAGCCTGTGGTTGTACCACCTTTCAAAGCAACCTTCGATGGAGATCCAGAAAAGCTGATTTTCTTTCTCAACCAAGGGCGCTCTCACTTGAACCGCTGGGCCAACCACTATCTGGACCCAGGTGCCATGGTTGACGTTATTGCATCCAACCTAGAGGGAGAAGCAGCCGAATGGCTGAATAATTTATATAGTGAACAAGCCCCTGAACTGGGAAATCCCCACCTCCTTCTGTTAGGTCTGAAAGAACGATTTGAGGACCCATCCATGGCCCTCAAAGCAGCAAGACAAATTCACAAAATAAAACGAGAACTCCTCACCGACCAATGCTTCAAAGAAAATCAGACCTCCCTAACGTGTAGGGATGGTTTGGCTTACATGGGGGGAAAACTATATTTACCAGAAGCCCTCCGTCTTAATGCTCTCAAACACAGTCATGATGTAAAACAGGCTGGACACTTCGGATATTTAAAAACCCTACACCTCACCCGTTGACAATTCTGGTGGCCGGGACTGAAAAAGGATGTGGAAAACTATGTAAAAAGTTGCGCTACATGTGCCACAATGAAAAGAATCCCAGGGAAAACCCCTGGACTACTACAACCCGTGGCAAACCCTTCTCAACCATGGGAAG
>NW_015390801.1:9190-16697 GCF_001527695.2 Protobothrops mucrosquamatus | reverse complement strand
CGCTTCCCAGACACTTGACCAATGGGTGAGGGGGTGGGAAGAAGTTTGGAGAAATACAAAAACTGCTTTAAAAAAGACTTTTGAAACTTATAAAAAACAGGCTGATAGAAAGAGGGCTCCTCAAAGAACATTCCAAGTTGGGGAAAAGGTTTATTTGTCAACCAAATATCTACGCCTCAAGTTGCCCAGCAAGAAATTGGGGCCAAAATTCTTGGGGCCTTTCCCCATAGTAAAAATCATCAACCCAGTCACAGTAGAGCTAAAGCTCCCTAAACTCTTAGGGAAAATTCACCCAGTTTTCCATTGTAGCTTGTTGAAACCATATCGGGGCTCCACGTTAAGACCTCCTCCAAAAAAGGCACCTGGGCCCCTCGTGGTTGCGGGACAAACCCACTACGAAGTAAAGCGCATTCTTGATTCTAGAATTTTCAGAGGGAAATTGCAGTACCTAGTGCAATGGAAGGGGTACCCGTTATCTGAAGCCACCTGGGTGAAATCCAGTGAAGTGAAAGCTGACCGATTGGTCAAACGATTTCATATAAAAAACCCCACCAAACCGAAAGATGACTCTTAACCTATGCTTTTATTCACTTTACAGGATCTGTCCTTCGTCTAAGGGGGGGCGGATGTCAAGTCTGCTAACATTGGATGTTCTTGCTCGCCATATGTGAAGAAGCAAACATATCTTATTTAGCCTACATATCACTTCAAGGGTTAAAGCAGACATTGCTAGCCATATGAGTGGGGAGGAATGCCTGTGAATAATAACATTATCTTAGCATAGCACAGCCAAGGTCAAAGTAACAGCAGAGCGCAATAACAGAGAATAGAGGGGGGAACGACTCACACTTCAAATTAATTGGAGCATATGATTGATGACTGTGAAAGGAGGGAGGGAGTTTTGCCTTGTCACGAGTGCTAGGGTGGGGGGGGGTTTCAGTTTTTGGCTTTCCTTTGTTCGTGCCGAATCATGTAATCTATTAAAGGATTCTTTAAGGTAATTAAGCCTCAAAGTTCTTTGAAAAGTTACTTCTTCCGGAACCATGTCAGTGCGTGTGTGAGATGGGGACAGAACATCTTGTCCGTCACCCGAACATAAACCATCATTGACCCACGATGGACCAACAGCTGCAGCAGCAGGTACAGCAGCTGCTAGATGCCAATCAGCTCCTGCAGCAGCAAGTGGCACAATTAACTGCTCAACTTGCTTTGGGAAATGCTCCTGCAGCTCCCCCTCCCCCACCTCCTCCTCTCCGTTCGAGATGCCCAGTGAACGTGCCAGATTGGTTTTCTGGGCAGCTGGAGATGTTCCTGGCCTTCATGGGACAATGCCAACTCTTCATGGCGATGAGGCCGGAGGATTTTTCGGATGACCGGGCTCGGGTGGCATTCATGATTAGCTCCCTTTCTGCCTCTGCCGCCCGATGGGCCAGGCCCCGTTTGCTGCAAAACAGCCCGTTACTATTGGACTATCAGGGTTTTTTGCAACACCTGCGCGTGATGTATGAGGACCCCCTCCGCATTCAAACGGCAGCGAGGCGCATCAAGGACCTCTGCCAAGGGAAACGCGTCCTGCAGGACTATATTGCTGAGTTCCGACTTCTAGGCCAGGACTCAGCTTGGAATGAGGCGGCGCTGATGGATGCCTTCCAGGACGGCCTCTCAGACGAGCTGCAGGACGAACTGGTTCGGATGGACCCTCAACGCGCTGGTGACCCAGTGCCTGCACATTGACGCCCGCCTTCAACGTCGACGGCCTCGTCGGCCCCTTCTGAAACCATCGACAGCTTTGGCACCCACGCGTTTCGCACCGACAGTGCCCCGGACCACCCCGCGCTTTGTGGCAACGGCTGAGGAGCCCATGGAGCTCGGAGCAGCCAGACCTCCACTGACAGCCCAGGAGCGGATGCGGAGACGCCAAGGGGGATTGTGCCTCTATTGCGGCGAGGCTGGACATTTTGCCGCCTCGTGTTCTGTCCCCCGTCTGACTCACACCCCCCAACCAGTCAGCCGAGGGTTAAAAGACTGCTCAGCACTGCCAAAAACACAGATAAACACTTGGCAGCAACTCCGTGGCTGCCTGCCAAGACCTTTACTGATAACTCACAGTATAAATACAAATCAAAGTCCAGGATAATTCCGAAGTGCTACAACAGAAGATTCAGTATTGTTCATCACAAGAGTTGCAAACGGCACACCCCTTGCTTATATAGCCAGTGGGGTGTGGCCCAGTGACTCAGCTGAAATCTCTGGCACGACGTTTTAGCTGCTGTGCACGTTTGTCCCTCCGACGCTGGCGTGGATCCAGCCAAGACGTATCCTCCTCAGAGTCCGACACACCTGGCTCCTGGCCAATCCCAGAAGCACCTGGCTCCTGGCCGATCCCAGAAACACCTGGCTCCTGGCCAATCTCCTCTCCATCAGAAGACACCGAAGGCCGCACCAGAGGGGAAGGTCCTGGAGAGGGAGGCCTGGCCATCTCCTCTCCTTCATGTTCAGAGCCTTCCTCCTCCGATGATAGGGACCCACAGGACAGAGCCACAACACTATCCCCCACCGCAGGGCCCTTTCCCCGGGTCTGACGGTCGGGATGTGGTCGGGACGGAAACTGGTCATGAAAGGCCCGTACCAGGTCAGGGGCCCGAACGGAAGAAGCGTCCACCCAGCTGAAATCTTCGGGCCCGTACCCCTTCCAGGCGATGAGGTATTGGAAGCGCCCCTTCAGCCAACGGGAGTCCCGAATGCTGTCCACCTCGTACGTCGAGGTGTCATCCTTGTCGGCTGCGACTGGAGGGGCAGGCGTTATCGGGCGTCGGAGATGGCTCGCTGGGGCCTCAGGGACCAGGAGGGACCGATGGAAAACGGGGTGGAGCCGCATGGAGCGTGGTAGAGTCAACCGGTAGGCCACCGGGTTGATGACCGCCTCGACTGGGAAGGGACCGATAAAGCGGTGGTCCAGTTTCCTCACCAGCCGGTCCGTGGGGAGGTGTTTCGTGGACAGCCACACCCGATCTCCGACTTCCAGCGGTGGCGTTGCACGTCGGGAGCGGTCGGCGACCCGTTTATAGTGCTCCTTCGCCTGGATCAGCTGCCGTCGCACCAGTTGCTGCACCACCTGCAGCTCCGAGAGGAAGTCCTGGGTCTCGGGAACAGGGGAATCTGGGATTGCCAACGGGAAAAAACGGGGATGGTATCCGACGTTGGCATGGAACGGGGTCATCTGGGTGGAGGTGTGTTGGGAGTTGTTGAAAGCGAACTCCGCCAGGGGAAGGTACTTGGCCCAGTTGTCCTGCTGCTGGTTGACGAAACAGCGGAGGTACTGCTCCAGGATGCCGATGAACTTCTCCGTGCCCCCGTCAGTCTCCGGATGGTGCGCCGACGATAGGCACACCTGCACCTCCAGCGCGGCCATCAGGCTTTTCCAGAAGCGGGCCGTGAACTGGGCTCCGCGGTCCGACACCACCCTGTCCGGCAGGCCATGAAGGCAAATGATGTGCTGCAGGAACAGACGGGCCGTGGTGCGGGCTGATGGCAGTCTGCGGCACGGGATGAAATGGGCCATCTTGGTGAGCATGTCCACCACCACGATGACGGTCGTAAACGTGGCAGACAGTGGTAGATCCGTCAGGAAATCCATGGAGATGGCACCCCACGGTCTCTCTGGTGTCGGCAGCAGTTGGAGGAGTCCAGGAGGTGGGCCGGATGCGGATTTGGCCTGTCGGCACATCACACAGGACGTCACGTAAACATGCACGTCATACTGTACCCTAGTCCCCCAAAAAGTCCGCGTCACCAAGTTCAAGGTCTTAAAGAACCCGAAGTGCCCCGCCGCGGGATTGTCATGGCACTGGTTCATGACGAGGGCTCAGAGCAGACTTGTAGGCACGTACAGTCGGCCCCGGTGCTTCAGCAAGCCGTCCTCCAAGGTCCATGGAGACGCTGGGCCAACTTCCGCTTTCCGCTGCTGTGACCAGTCATCACGGCGCTGCGCTTCCAGCACCTGAGCCCGCAGGTCCGCCGGTTCCTGGACCGCGGCCAAGGCCTCTGCGGGCAGCACCGTCCAAGGGGGAAGGGGGTCCTTGGGGCAGAAGTATTCCGGCTTGCGGGATAGCGCATCTGCCCTCTGATTTAGGCCGCTCGGAACATAGGTGACGTGGAAGTTGAACCGGGCGAAAAACAACGACCACCGGATCTGCCGCTGGTTCAACTTCCTGGCCGTGGTGAGGTGCTCTAAGTTCCGATGGTCTGTCTGCACCTCCACCTGGTATCGGGCCCCCTCAAGGTGATGCCGCCAAGCCTCGAACGCAGCCTTGATAGCCAGCAACTCCTTTTCCCAGATGGTGTAGTTGCGCTTGGAAGGATTGAGTTTCCGGGAGTAATAAGCGCAGGGAAAAAGAGTGCCACCATCCACCGGAGCCTGTAGCAGAACCGCTCCAATCGCCACATTGGACGCATCCGTCTCGACCACGAACGGACGGTGTGGATTGGGATGCCTGAGGACCGGCTCCGTGACGAAGGCCCGCTTGAGGACCTCGAAGGCCTGCTGCTGCGGGGGCCCCCACTGGAACGAGACCTTCTTCCGAAGGAGATGGGTCAGCGGCAAGGTCAGAGTGGCGAAGCCCGGGATGAAGGTCCGGTAGTAGTTAGCGAACCCCTGCAGACGCTGGACGTCCTTCACCCGACGTGGGGGTTCCCAACTGCGCAAGGCCTCCACCTTGCGCGGGTCCATCGCGATGCCCTCGGGGGTGGTGATGTGCCCGAGGAACTCTATGGAAGTCTGGAAGAAGTAACATTTCTCCAACTTCGCATAGAGTTGATTCTCCCGCAGGCGCTGCAGGACCTGGCGGACATGCTGAAGGTGGCTCTCCTGGTTCTGGGAATAGATTAAAATGTCATCCAGGTAGATCACCACGAACCGGTCCAACATGTCCCGGAACACGTCGTTCATCAGGTGCTGGAAGATCGCGGGGGCGTTGGTCAACCCGAACGGCATGACGGTGTACTCAAAGTGGCCGTATCGGGTGCCAAACGCCGTCTTCCACTCGTCCCCCTCACGCACGCGCACCAGGTTGTAGCCCCTCGGAGATCGAGCTTGGTGAAGATTGAGGCCTCCCGCAACCTCTCCATCAGCTCTGGGATGAGCGGCAGGGGGTAGCGATTCCGCACTGTGATGGCATTCAAGCGCCGGTAATCGCAGCACAGGCATAGGTTCCCCGTCTTCTTCTTCACGAAAAGGACCGGGGCCGAGAGCGGGGAGGACGAAGGCCGGATAAACCCACGGGCCAAGTTCTGCTCCTGAAAATCCCGTAGGGCGGCCAACTCGGGTTCCGACATGGAATACAGGCGGCCCACAGGCAGTGGCGCGTTGGGCAGCAGATCCACCGGGCAGTCGTAGGGTCGATGCTGGGGTAATCGGTCCGCCTCCTTTTTGCTGAACACATCGGCGAAGGACGTCAGCTCAGGAGGCAAGGAGATGGCTAGGGTGGAGACGTCCTGGCCGGCACAGGTGTGGCGGTGGTGATCGACACACTGCAGGCTCGGGAACGAGATGGCGTTTCTCGACCATGCCACCTGAGGATCGTGAGCCCGAAGCCAGGCCATCCCCAGGACCAAGGGAAAATGAAGGTCCGCCATCACATAAAACTGAATCGCCTCCTCGTGGGCCCCAATGGCGAGGTGCAAAGGCTGGGTAGCGAATTGGATGGGCCCTGCCACGAGCTCCCGCCCATCAATAGTCTCGACCCTCAACGGAGGGTCCACTGGAACCAAGGGGACCTTAAAATGGGCCACAAAGGCCTGGTCCATAAAGTTCGACGTGGCCCCCGAGTCAACTAGTGCATGTGCCGGAAGCCCCTCCGACTGGTTGGCCAACAACACCCGGGTGTCCAGAATCAGGTGCCGAGGGGGCTCATAGTCCACAGCCACCGACTCCGGTGGGGCATGACTACGTGCCTGACCCAGGGTTTCCCCTAGACCAGGCCTGGCCCGTTTCCCGGCTGATCACGCCGAGACTCCAGAACAGGCTTGAGCGTCCCACTCTGCTTCGTGGGACACGAGGTGGCAAAATGTCCAGCCTCACCGCAATAGAGGCACAATCCCCCCTGGCGTCGCCGCATCCGCTCCTGGGCTGTCAGTTGAGGTCTCGCTGCTCCGAGCTCCATGGGCTCCTCACCCGTTGCCACAAAGCGTGGGGCGGTCCGGGGTACTGTCGGTGCGCAACGCGGGGGTGCCGCCGCTGGCAGTGGTTCCGGCAGGCATCGACGAGGCCGTCGCCGTTGAAGGCGGGCATCGATGCGCAGGCACTGAAGCACCAGAGCGTCAAGGGTCTGAGGCACCTCCATTCGTACCAACTCATCCTGCAGGTCATCGGAGAGGCCGTCCTGGAAGGCATCCATCAACGCCGCCTCATTCCAGGCTGAGTTCTGGCCGAGAAGGCGGAACTCAGCGATATAGTCCTGCAAGGCACACTTCCCTTGGCGGAGGTCCTTAATGCGCCTCGCTGCCGTCTGCACGCGAAGGGGGTTTTCGTACATGACGCGCAGGTGTTGCAAAAAGCCCTGATAGTCCAGGAGTAACGGACTGTTTTGCAACAACAGAGGCGTGGCCCATCGGGCGGCAGAGCCAGAAAGGTAGCTGATCACAAACGCCACCCGAGCCCGATCATCCGGAAAATCCTCCGGCCTCATCGCCATAAAGAGTTGGCATTGTCCCATGAAGGCCAGGAACAGCTCCGTCTGCCCAGAAAATCTTTCTGGCACGTTCACGGGGCATCTTGAACGTGGAGGAGGAGGAGGAGGTGGGGGGGGAAGAGAAGCAGGAGCATTAGCCAAAGCGAGTTGAGCCGTTAACTGGCCTACTTGCTGTTGCAATAGCTGATTGGCATCCATCAGCTGTTGAATCTGCTGCTGCTGCTGTTGGTCTATCATGGGTTAACGATGGTTCTGTCTGGTGACGAACAAGATGTTCTGTCCCCCGTCCGACTCACACACCCCAACCAGTCAGCCGAGGGTTAAAAGACTGCTCAGCACTGTCAAAAACACAGATAAACACTTGGCAGCAACTCCGTGGCTGCCTGCCAAGACCTTTACTGATAACTCACAGTATAAATACAAATCTAATTGTGGCAATGAGGGTGGCGAGGTCTAACTACTACTCCACCCTCATTGCGTCATCAGATAATCGCCCGGCCACCCTCTTCAGGGTGACCCGCTCCCTCCTTCAACTGAGGGGGGGGGGACCCCCTGGTGGGGAGGGCTGAGGACTTTGCACAATATCTGAATGATAAAGTCGCTCGGATCTGGGAGGGGCTGGACTCCGACTGGGTGCCCCAGGGGGAGGTGGAGAGAGCAGGTCTTGAGACGATTATATGGGAGGAGTTTGACTCTGTGGCTCCCGAGGATGTGGACAGGATCCTGGGGAGGCTGAATGCGACCACATGTTTATTGGATCCGTGCCCCTCCTGGCTGGTACTGGCGGCTCGGGAGGGTACACGAGCCTGGCTCCAGGG
>NW_015390801.1:5633-7535 GCF_001527695.2 Protobothrops mucrosquamatus | reverse complement strand
TGGCCAATCCCAGAAGCACCTGGCTCCTGGCCGATCCCAGAAACACCTGGCTCCTGGCCAATCTCCTCTCCGTCGGAAGACACCGAAGGCCGCACCAGAGGGGAAGGTCCTGGAGAGGGAGGCCTGGCCATCTCCTCTCCTTCATGTTCAGAGCCTTCCTCCTCCGATGATAGGGACCCACAGGACGGAGCCACAACACCTCGTGTCCCAGGAAGCGGAGTGGGGCGCTCAAGCCTGTTCCGGAATCTAGGTGTGATCAGCCGGGAAACGGGCCAGGCCTGGCCTAGGGGACTGTGGACTGAGAGCCCCCTCGGCACCTGATTCTGGACACCCGGGTGTTGTTGGCCAACCGGTCGGAGGGGCTTCAGGCGCATGCGCTGGTGGACTCGGGGGCCACGACGAACTTCATGGACCAGGCCTTTGTGGCTTTTTTTAAGGTCCCCTTGGTTCTGGTGGACCCTCCATTGAGGGTCGAGACTATCGATGGGTGGGAACTCGTGGCGGGGCCCATCAAATTCGCTACCCAGCCCTTGCACCTCGCCATTGGGAACCACGAGGAGGCGATCCAGTTCTACGTGATGCCGGACCTTCATTTTCCATTGGTCCTGGGGATGGCCTGGCTTCGGGCCCACGATCCTCAGGTGACATGGTCGAGAAACGCCATATCGTTCCCGAGCCTGCAGTGTGTTGACCACCTCTGCCATATCTGTGCTGGCCAGGACGTCGCCACCCCGGCCACCTCCTTGCCTCCTGAGCTGACGCCCTTCGCTGATGTGTTCAGCGAAAAAGAAGCGGACCGATTACCTCCGCACCGACCCTACGACTGCCCGGTGAACCTGCTGCCCAACGCGCCACTGCCCGTGGCCCGTCTGTATTCCATGTCGGAGCCCGAATTGGCCGCCCTACGGGACTTTCTGGACAAGAACCTGGCCCGTGGGTTCATCCGGCCTTCGTCCTCCCCGCTCTCGGCCCCGGTCCTCTTTGTGAAGAAGAAGACGGAGGACTTATGCCTGTGCTGTGATTACCAGCGCTTGAATGCCATCACAGTGCAGAATCGCTACCCCCTGCCACTCGTCCCGGAGCTGATGGAGAGGTTGCGGGAGCCCTCGATCTTCACCAAGCTCGATCTCCGAGGGGCCTACAATCTGGTGCGCGTGAGAGAGGGGGACGAGTGGAAGACGGCGTTTGGCACCCGATACGGCCACTTTGAGTACACCGTCATGCCGTTCGGGTTGACCAACGCCCCCACGGTCTTCCAGCACCTGATGAACGACGTGTTCCGGGACATGTTGGACCGGTTCGTGGTGATCTACCTGGATGACATTTTAATCTATTCCCAGAACCAGGAGAGCCACCTTCAGCATGTCCGCCAGGTCCTGCAGCGCCTGCGGGAGAACCAACTCTATCCGAAGTTGGAGAAATGTTACTTCTTCCAGACTTCCATAGAGTTCCTCGGGCACATCATCACCCCCGAGGGCATTGCGATGGACCCGCGCAAGGTGGAGGCCTTGCGCAGTTGGGAACCCCCACGTCGGTTGAAGGACGTCCAGCTGTAATGTGTCTGAGTAACGAAACACTTAAAAAGACTTTCAGGCATGTTTTCTCCTAAAAGCATTTATTAAGGTCACAATACGTCAGTACAGCATGGTGGGAAAGCTTAGGTCTGCTTCTCTTCCGTTACGCATAACATTCCAAACATTTTCCACTCCCTTATTGTAGGGTCATGGTTCACATCTTCCAATCAACTTGGAAGATGTGATTTACTTCCGGTTTCTTTCTCCCGGGTTATCCTTATGCTCCTCCCTCTTTCCCAGTTGCTGGTTTAACTATATATATACCAGACAGTTCTGCACATTGTCAAAGCAAGAATATACAGTATTTGCAGCGTTGACATCCGGCCCC
>NW_015390801.1:0-1745 GCF_001527695.2 Protobothrops mucrosquamatus | reverse complement strand
CCCCCCCCCCAAACATTTTCCACTCCCTTATTGTAGGGTCATGGTTCACATCTTCCAATCAACTTGGAAGATGTGATTTACTTCCGGTTTCTTTCTCCCGGGTTATCCTTATGCTCCTCCCTCTTTCCCAGTTGCTGGTTTAACTATATATATACCAGACAGTTCTGCACATTGTCAAAGCAAGAATATACAGTATTTGCAGCATTGACATCCGGCCCCCCTTACAAAAAGGACAGATCCTGTAAAGCAAACCAAAGCATATGTTAAGGGTCATCTTATTCTCCACCTGTCCTCGTTGTTTACTTAGGAACAGATAGTCTGTCTCTGGAGGCCATTTATCTGGTGTCCAAATGAGGGCATAATTAATCTCCTCAGGGGTCTTATCCTTTTTCTTAAGTACAAAGTTGTACAAAGACAAACAGAGAAAATAATTAAAACTCCCTAGTCTTGGTCATTGTGTTCCTTGGTCTATTTGTTTTTGTCCCCATATGAAATAACAGTATTGTATCATCAAGTCTTTATCTAAATCTTTCACCATTCTATGATAGGGGGGATAATTCCAGCCGGCCAAGATCTTACCAAGGGGGCTACCAGGGGAAATGGAAATATACATCTTCCCCTTTAGTCCACCCTCTTGACCCTTACAGCCCTTTCTGGAAGGTCTATTACCCATAGGTGGTTACCGTTCAGCCCTCAAGTCCTTACTAACCTAATGAGACCGCTTTTCACTTCACCAAGCCGCTTCCTCCATTTCCGGCCCATCTCCTCGTGGAGGTATGGAAGCGCAAATTGGGAGTCAGCTCTCACTTCACCTTGCCAGCCCTAATGGCCCTCGGGGCGTCTCATGCACAGTCTCACAGGTCTCAGACGCAGACTGACCTACCCACCCAGCCTCCCAGGTAAATGTGAAAAATCCTTTGTTTTCTTACCTGGGTCTGTGCACAGAGTTTCCCAGCATTGGATATACGACCCACCTCCCTGTTTCAGACTGGTAATTGATTTGTTCCTGGAGTTCACTATTTCTGGGTCCGGTTCCTCATGGCCAGTTGTCGTCACCCTCTGGAAACCATTGAAATCGATGTGGCGCCTGTTCCCTGTGGGGATGGCAACCCCTGGGGGTCCGGGGACCATTTGGATATCCCGGACGAGCCCCCAAGTTGTCTGGGACGTGGCTCAAGGTCCGAAAGACAAACAAACTTACTTGGAATTCCAAGAACAAAGTTTTATTTGAATAAAACTTTTGCAAAAGCTGGTGGACTTAACTCACACAGGAGAAAAAGCCACACACACAATTTTTTAAAGCATATATTTATAACCTCTCATGAAGTTGGTTCCCCCCACCCCATTGCACTCAACAGCCCACCTGCTCATCCCAATCAGATAATCCGAAGCGCCTAAACAAAATACATTTCTTTTTCCCCTCCCAGGAAAAAGCCCATTCCGTCTATACCTGTTGTGTTAACCATGACCTACTTTTTGCTAGCATAAGCTCTATATTTTTGTATTTCCTCTTGTTGCAGTTATGGCTGACTTCCTAAAAACAAGCTACATGTCTGAGATCAAAGCAACAATCTTGCACTTCTAAAAGCTCAAGTAACTCAATTTTACAACTATTAATCACACTGCTTAAGTTTCAGCTATGCCATTAGGATTTTCTTCATAAGATCATTAAACAATTTCTGATCTTATTATCCCTTACACTCATTTTTCCAATGTTCGTCCTCTTTACAAAAGGCATATTGGTG
>NW_015390800.1:0-33158 GCF_001527695.2 Protobothrops mucrosquamatus | reverse complement strand
GAAAAGTGGAAAGCCAGCAGCAGCAGTAGCATCAAGGCTGACCATGGTTAGCCTTCAAAAGCTAAGCAGATCCAGGATGGGAGGAAACCAAGATGTCCTGTGGATGAGACTGAAAAGTTGAAGAAACATCTCAAACGGTATTGCTGAGAATGCAAAATGGATATACTTTGAATACACCAGACATCAGATATACAGTAGAGCAAAAAAAATGGATAGCTAAGGATTTAGCCACAACAGAATCACAATAGCTGATTGTCTGAAAGAGAACAATAGCTCCTACAGGTTTTCTTTCTACAGGATCACTAAAGAAAAAAGAAATCAGTGCCAAAGCAATATAATACAAACATCCCTTTCCAAGCTCATCAGCTTCATACAAAGCACAAAAAAAATGCAGCATACACACATGACAATTAAAAGGCACAAGCAATAATGATGAATTGCCCTTATTTTGCAAAGATTAACCCAAAACTGCAAATCTCAAGCTGTTGGGTCTATTCTGCTTGGTTTCCACCTTCTCTAAGCAAGTAGAATATTCTACTAATTGTACAGAGGGGTTTTTTTCTCCCAAAGGGTGTTCGTTTTTCACACCTATTTTAAGCCATCAGTTGCTTCAGGCTATTAGAATATAAAATAACCTTTCAGGTACTGGGAACAGTCATTCCAGGAAGAAATCTATAAAGCACGTTCCAGAGAGTTCCAGGAAATATGTTCAAGGTCATCATTCCAAGCTAGAAATAGATTTTTGCAGAAATCTGCTCTACTGATTTCATATCTGCATCACCAAACACCTTAATCCAGTGTTTTGCAACCTTAGGAACTCTGTGGAAAAATTGCCTTCAATGAAACCGGTCCCTGGTGCCAAAAAGGTTGGGGACTGCTGGTATAGGGTCTCCTGCTCAAGCAGGGGGTTGGACTAGAAGACCTCCAAGGTCCCTTCCCACTCTTGTTATTCTGTATCCTGGTATAAATGACCTTGTCTGTCCATTGCATCTGAAAAAGACGTCACCAGCATCTACAAAACCCCTGGTATTTTTTTGGTAGTGTTATGTTAACATCGGCTCACTGCCCATTAACGGCAGGCCAATCTTATAATTTATCACTGTCGCAAGGCATTATCTAATTAGTCCTTCAGCAGAACAAAGAAAGCATTCATGCTGTTAGGGCTCCCTGGGCTTGTGTTTGTGAAGATGGTGTGTATTCCTGACCCCAGACCATAACAAATTCTGCAGGAGGTGATGGATTATTGTGTAACTAAAGCCTTCCGAATCCCTCACAATTTTAAGGCTCTTTTCAGCCCAAGTCTGCACAAAGAGCAGCTTATTTTTTCCACTTCTATTCAGTCATAGGTTTTCTTGGCCCCCAAAATAGTTGTTTCTATTTATAAATTTATCTGGATCCTTCTTAGTCTGAGAGAATGCCGGGGGGAGTGCAGTGATTAAGGTGTTGAGTTAGGATTGGTGACACCAGGTTCAAGTCTATTCTTAAACACAGAAATTTTCTGAGGGGCTTTGGGACAGTCCCTCAGCCCAATTCAGCTGGGTCTGTCAGCCCAATTTATCTCAGAAGGTGGTTTTTATTGAGGGGCGATTGTAATGCTTTATATATTGTTATTGGGGGGAACTGTAGTGCTTTATATCAGGGGTCCTCAACCTTGGCAACTATAAGACTTGTGGACTTCAACTCCCAGAATTCCTCAGCTGGCTGAGGAATTCTGGGAGTTGAAGTCCACAAGTCTTATAGTTGCCAAGGTTGAGGACCCCTGCTTTATATGAAGCTTCAAACTCCTTAGGTGGGACTTAAATCCACTGAGCCAGTTTAGTGTGTAGTGGATAAGGTATCAGGCTAAACACTGGGAGACTGTGACTTCTAGTCTCACTTTAGGCACAAAGCCAGATGAGCCCTGGGCCGGTCACTCTTTCTCAGCCCCAGGAAGGAGGCAATGACAGCCACTTCTGAAAAACCTCACCAAGAAAATGGTAGGCGTTCTCAGAGAACCAAACACAATTAAAGGGAATATAAAAAAAATGAACCTAATAGTTTTAAATCTAGATGTGGTTTTGCCCACATATTTCCCAAGTTCTCACATTATTGTGAAACTGCCTGCGTGCCTGATAAGGAATTTTCAGACCAATAGATTCCTTGCAACAGAGATCTGCTTTAACTTTTATATAAATAAACCAAGAACTGGGTATATCTAGTCTAGTGAAAATAAGGACTAGGGATGACATGATAGCAGTCTTCCCGTATTGGAGAGGCTGCCACAAAGAAGAGGGGGTCAACCTATTCTCCAAAGCACAGAACAAGAAGCAACGGGTGGAAACTAATCAAGGAGAGAAGCAACCTAGAACTAAGGAGAATATTTCCGACAGTTAAAACATTAGTGGAACAGCTTGCCCCCTGAAGTTGTGGGTACTCCAACACTGGAGGTGTGCAAGAAGAGAGGGGACAGCCATTTGTCTGAAATAGTATAGGGTCTCCAGCTTGGACAGAGGCTTGGAATAAAAAACTGCCAAGGTCCCTTCCAACTCTGTTATTCTGTTAAATGAAACGTCACAACATAGAATGCTGAATCAACGATCAATGACTGTATT
This sequence comes from Protobothrops mucrosquamatus, assembly GCF_001527695.2. Classification (NCBI taxonomy): domain Eukaryota; kingdom Metazoa; phylum Chordata; class Lepidosauria; order Squamata; family Viperidae; genus Protobothrops; species Protobothrops mucrosquamatus. The sequence continues at coordinate 30,567 of NW_015390800.1, read as the reverse complement.
GCTTTTCTCCCCAGTGTTGGCAGGATGATATTGTGGTTACCCAATTTATTACCTGATCATATCCCAGTTGTAAAAATGATATGGCATTCAGTCTGTTGTCTCTCATCGTTGACGAATGAAAGGGATTCTTCCAAAGCAGTTGTAGATGCAGCCCAGTGAAAAGTATCTTGGTTCTGCCACAACCTGAAAAGCAAACAGCCCAGAAAACAGGGGAAAAACAAGATAAGAGGCTGATAACACGAACAAACAAATTGAAAGTGTGAAGTGGTTCAGGAAGGTCAGAAATGTGAAAGCTTTTATGGGTGTGGGTCAGCTTTATCTCATCTAGCCAAACATGACTGGAACATTTTGGGGTGCTTTGTAGAGATCTGTAGAAATCCCTATCCACTGATAATTCATATTGTGTACCTTGGATGAAGTTCAAAGGAGACGATAACATTCGGGGCCTCTAGTTCAGTGTAAAAATATAAAAATAGACCTTAGTACAGTTTATCTTGCAGACTGTTGGCTGTGGCAGTTAAATATCTATGGTTGTCCAGTCACCAATTACTTCAGCTGATCTGATCCTTGGATGGGAAGTAATTCTGGGCTGATAGGCTGGACAGGAAAATGCAAAACTTTAGAAGAGGTCAATATCAAATCAGTTCCTTGCTGATTGTACTTTTTTTTTTTAAAGTCCTTTTAAAAAAAACAGAAGAGGGTGAGCGTTGCGGTCCAATATTTTTAGAAAGCAAAAAGATGGGGAAGCTGGAATAGAAAACCCTTTCTTTGGTTGTCATTTGTGTCTGTTGAGCAGAATTAAAACCTTGTGCCTCACCCCAAAAGTTTTGGCACGCTGGTGGCCGTAGCAAGGATGTGATCTGTTGCAAACATTTCAGATCCCCAATGAAGCAATCCTGCAAAAGTGAAGCTATTACTCATTATACTGAGGCATAGCTGGGGGGGAAAAAAAGAGGAGCTGGGAAATTCAAATGGAGAAGTGGTGGGTAGGTGGTCACTCTCCACCATCTCAAATTCTGTGGTAAATCTTGAAAGGTTGCATCCCAGCAATTTGGCTGGGAGACAGGGACATGGTGTCTCTCTCTTCCCCCTGGCTGATTCTTTAATCTTTTTGGCCAGTAGGCAGCAACATTTTGCAATTCTCAGTCCCTCTGTTGTTAAAAGGATGGGTTTTGATGGGGAGAAAGGAGATTAGGGGTAGAGGATAAAGGAGAAAAAAGAAACAAAAAAATCCCATGGAATCCCATGGACTTTGGATTCCATCCTTCTCATGGTATGGTAAGGCATAAACCCCAAACTTGCATGAAGAGAAAGCAAAGGTCATACTTTCTTTGTTGTTGTTGTTGTTCTTAGTTGCGAAGTCGTGTCCGACCCATCATGACCCCATGGACAACGTTCCTCCAGGCCTTCCTGTCCTCTACCATCTTCTGGAGTCCCTTTAAGCTCACGCCTACTGCTTCAGTGACTCCCTCCAGCCACCTCATTCTTTGTCGTCCCCTTCTTCTATTGCCCTCAATCTTTCCCAGCATTAGGCTCTTCTCCATTGAGTCCTTCCTTCTCATTAGGTGGCCAAAGTATTTGAGTTTCAACTTCAGGATCTGGCCTTCTAAAGAGCAGTGGGGGTTGATCTCTTCTAGGACTGACCGGTTTGAACGCCTTGCAATCCAGGGGACTCGCAGGAGTCTTCTCCAGCACCATAGTTCAAAGGCCTCAATTCTTTGTCCCTCAGCCTTTCTTATGGTCCAGCTTTCACATCCATACATTGCAACTGGGAAAACCATGGCCTTGACTATACGTACTTTTGTTGGCAGGGTGATGTCTCTGCTTTTTAGTATGCTGTCTAGATTTGCCATAGCTTTCCTCCCCAGGAGCAAGGGTCTTTTAATTTCTTGGCTGCAGTTCCCATCTGCAGTGATCTTAAAGCCCAGGAAAATAAAATCTGTCACTACCTTCATTTCTTCCCCATCTATTTGCCAGGAATTGAGAGGGCCAGATGCCATGATTTTGGTTTTCTTCTTTAGAAGATCTTTATTGCTTGTTTGCTTGGAATAAATTACAAACTGGGGTGAAGAAATGCCCCTGCCACTGTCTAAAATACTACATTAACCTTATAAGTATAGGATGTGAGAACTTCTGAAGATAAAAAGAAAAAAGAGAAATCACGGAATTATCTTGGGGGGGAGGGATTTGCACCAGAAGACCTGCAAAAGGTTTAAGGCTTAATAAAACAGTATGGATTTTTTAAAAAAAAAAAATGTGTAGAGAAAAGAAGGACAAGGGGTGACATGACAGCAGTGTTCCAGTATTTGAGGGACTGCCACAAAGAAGAGGGGCTCAACTTATTTTCCAAAGCACCTGAAGGCAGGACAAGAAACAATGGATGGAAACTAAACAAGGAGAGAAACAACCTGGAATTAAGGAGAAACTTCCTAACAGTGAGGACAATTAACCAGTGGAACAGCTTGCCTTTGGAAGTTGTGGGTGCTTCATCACTGGAGGTTTTTAAGAAGAGAGTGGACAGCCACTTCTCTGGAATGGTAGGATCTCCTGCTTGAGCAGGAGGTTGGACTAAAAGACTCCCCAAGATGCCTTCCAGCTTCCAAGGTATTTTTTTTTTGTCTCATAAGTTTTCCTCCTCCCTCCCTCCCAGTTCTCTTTCTTTCTTTCTTTCTTTCTTTCTTTCTTTCTTTCTTTCTTTCTTTCTTTCTTTCTTTCTTTCTTTCTTTCTCTCTCTCTCTTCTCTTGCTCCATCCTTTCTCCTTCCTTCCTTCCTTCCTTCCTCCTTCCTTCCTTCCTTCCTTCCTTCCTTCCTTCCCTTCTTTCTTTCTTTCTCTCTTTCTCTCTCTCTTTCTTTCTTTCTCTCTCTCCCTTTCCTCTCCTCTCCTTTTCTTTTCTTAAAGTGAAGGAAAAAGGAAAGAAAAAAGAAATTATACAATTTTCGTTTACAACAGTTATGTGTTGTTCGTCCATCGATTTCGATGAAGACCTTGACATCTTATGGATTATGGGCCATCAGTGGTGTGTCTGTAGATGGCTGATGAGACCGATGTTAGCACGGAATGTTCTGCCACATACTGAACATAGAAATGTGGACACTATTGCTTCAGCATTTGCAGCTCTGGCTTTACGGAGTGCTCGCTTCTCTTGTGCCAAGATTGTCCTTCTGTGTTCATATGTCTGGCAACCCTGGTAAACCAGGGTACGCCATGTCGGTCGATCATGCGCCAAAAATTCCCAAAAGATGGTATCGATATCCAGGGACTTGAGAGATGCTTTCAGGGTGTCTGTGTTATAAATTTAAACTTTACCTCTTACTCTAAGATTACAACATAGCTTTCATTTTTTTCTATAAACTACTATTGTTCTAATCATCACATCCATATGTTATAATTTCATTTTTTTCCCCTTTCACACAAAAAGTCCAAAAGAGGATTCCAATCACCATTAAAATTCATCAATGTTTTTTTTTTTTCCTAAGCAAAACTGTCAATTTTGCCATCTCAGCAAGCTCCATTGTCTTCACCATTCATGCTTCCATTGTGGGTAATGTCAAATCTTTCCACTATTGTGCATACAAAAATCTTGCTACTGTTATCATGTATAAAAACAAAGATCCATGAAGTTTTTTTCAACATTTTGTCAATCAGTCTCCCCAAAAAACATCTTTGGCTTCAGTCGTATATTAATCTTTAATTTACAGCAATATATGTATTTGAATCCATTTTTAGCCTTTTTAAGATGTCCACGGAGCATGATAAAATGTCTCTTCTTATTCACATTTCCAGCATAAATTCCAAGTACCTTTATAGTACATTTTAGACAATTTTTCCAGTGACAAATACCAACAATGCATCATTTTATAATGTTCTCTTTCAGATCATAACGTAGTATGAATTTCTATCCTTTCATCTACCTATTTTTCTCCCTTTGTTCCATTTGTATGTTATAGCCAACATTTTTACCCCATTTCATCATTATACATTCTTTCATTTTTTTCTCCCTGTTAAAGTTTATCCTTGGTGAACCGATTATACTAAGTTCATTACTCAGTGACCCAGTCTTAATGCGCTACTTTTGACCTCAACTTCCTGCAAGCCAAAAGTTAAAAAAAAAAAACTAAAAAGAGGAATGCGCCAACATCACGCTGGGCAGCTTAAATAACTCCTGTGTGTAACAAAGAAAAATGCTACTAAAGTGAATTAAGTCCATGTTCTTACTCTTTGGATGGATGCCTAACATAGCATTAGCCAAAACAGCCATTGCTCACCAAATGCTAATTTAATGTAAGTTAGAATTTTTCTAATGGAACAAGAATGTTAAACGCATAACAGAGGGAATGATGAAATAGAGAAATTTAAGATAACTGGGGTGAGCCCATATTTAACGAGGGGGAAAAAAAATCTACAAAACGTTGTACCAATTCAACAGCACATAAATTGTCTTTCAGACCTGGGCACAGCACAGAGGTGACCTTGATGGATGATCTCTGGCAGGTTTCCATACCATCCTTCATAGTATTCTTCTGGACAACCGTCAAGATTTGGGGCGGGGGGTGGGGAAGGGGCAGCACTGTGTTGCAGTGATTCTCTTCCTACCTCAAAGCACCAGTTAGGTGTCTGGATGATGTCAGGCAGCTTAGTTTTCACAAAAGGCAAGTGTTGGTACAGCTAAGTAGGTCTAGATGCTGGGTGGGAAAGCATCTTTCTTTCTTTCTTTCTCTCTCTCTCTCTCTCTCTCTCTCTCTCTCTCTCTCTCTCTCTTCTTCTTCTTCTTCTTCTTCTTCTTCTTCCCTTCCTCCCTCCCTCCTTCCCCCTTCCCTCCCTCCCTCCCTCCCTCCCTCCTTTCTTTTTTCTTTCTTTTGTTCTCCTTCCTTCTTTCCTTCCTCTCCCCCTCTCTTCCTTCCTTCCTTCCTTCCTTCCTTCCTTCCTTCTTTCTCTTTCTTTCTTTCTTTCTTATTTTCTCTCTCTTCTTCCCTCCCTCCCTCCCTCCTCCTCCTCCTCCCTCCCTTCCTTCCTCCTTCCCCTCTTCTCTCTTTCCTTCCCTCCCTCCCTCCCTCCCTCCTTTCTTTTTTCTTTCTTTCTTCTTTCTTTCTTTGTTCTCCTTCCTTCCTTTCTTCCTTCCTTGCTGGCTGGTTGGCTTTCTACATTCCGCTGTATTTGGAAATTCATCATTTCTTGAAATTCTTGATCTTACATTTAATAAAGACTTATTTGCCATTCATTCTTCTGTGGATGTCTATAAATTGTATTGCTAGGAGATGATAAGACAGGCGATGATAAAAACCTGGACCGGATCTTTGGTTGAAAAGGTGCAGTAGAAGATCCATGTCCATAATGCTGGGCAGTGGGACTGGAGAGCATGTGGTCCATGAGTTGCTTGAGATCACTCAGTTCTGTTTCTGTAGAAGTTACAGTTCCCCCTCGATTGTGTCACCAAAATTAGCAGCAAAATGCCAATTGCAGTATGAATTTCCAATTGTCATTAGTGAATTAGTACAGGTAGTCCTCGACTTGCAACAGTTCATTTAGTGACTGTTCAAAGATACGACAGCATTGAAAAAAATGACTTATGACCATTTTTCAACTTACGACCGTTGCAGTTCACGTGATCCAAATGTGGATGCTTGGCAGCCGACTCACATTTATGACGGTTGAAGTGTCCCCCTGGGTCATGTGATCAGCTTTTCCAACCGTCTCACAAGCAAAGTCAATGGGGAAGCCAGATTCACTTAACAACCGTGGTACTAATTTAACAAGTGCAGTGATTCACTTAACAACTGTGACAAGAAAGGTCATAAAATGGGGCAAAACTCACTGAACAAATGTTTCGCTTAGCAACTGAAATCCTGGGCTCAGCTGTGGTCATAAGTCAAGGATTGTCTGTACGTTAGGCTCATTAACACATCACTTTGGATTATTCACACCCTAAGGCAGTGATGGCGAACCTTTTAGAGACCGAGTGTCCAAACTGCATCCCAAAACCCACTTATTTATCGCCAGGTGCCAGGTGGGCGTGGCACACTGGGTGGGCGTGGCTATGGTGGTCATGGCAGACTGGGTGGGTGTGGCCAAGGTGGGCATTGTCACCTTGATGTTGCTTGTGGGGAGGGATGCCTGTGGGGGCTGGGTAGGGTTGGGGGAGATCCAGGGGGTCTCTGGCAGGTGGGGCAGTGGGCAGGAGGCTCGTCCTGTGGGGTGAGGTGAGGTGAGGCAAGGCAGGGCAGGGGTGCCATTGTTGCAGGGCAAGGTGAGGCAGGGGCTGGGGCAGCTGTTCCCTGACACCATCGGCCCCCGCACACAGAGGCCAATGAGTGGATGGAGGCCGACAGTGTCCGTAAGCAGCCACAGCCTGCCGGCCCCTCGACCGGCGCACTCTGGGGCTCCGCAGCCCACCACCAGCAGTTCAGAGAAGCCTCCTCTGAGCTGGATGGACGGCCGACAGCTGAGGAGGCGATGCAGTGGGTCGTGCCCAGGAAAAGGAGAGCATGCGAGGCCAGGAGGGATGGGACAGGGGGGAGGGAAACCAGCCGTGCTGGGATGCATCCGGCCACGTGGGACCTCGGCGAGTTAGCGGGCGGCGGTTAAAGAGGACAGTTGCCATCTCTGGGGCATGGCGCGTGTGCCCACAGAGAGGGCTCTGAGTGGTGCCTCTGGCACGCATACCATAGGTTCACCATCACTGCCCTAAGGGGAAAAATTTGAACAGAACATCCTCTTTGGTTCTCCACTCCTGTCATTATTTCATGGTTTTGCACCCCACAATTCTCAACCACTAAAGAAAGCAAACTCAAAACACAACCACCACAACCTCCCTCCCCTCCCATTGTCCACTTCTGCTCCACAAGGAAAATATAGGTAGGTCTTTACCTTCTCTTTTGTCCCAGGATAAAATGCATGTTGATCAAGATGTATCTGAAGATCCACCAGTGACATCTATATGAAACATTTGCGGTCAGAAGCTTCTTTTTCATTTCCCATGCGCAAATGGTCAAGCCATTCCTCTTATGAGAACATGCTTAGCTACTGACCACTGTTGGCTCCTGGCAGTGTTTTCCTTTCTGTTCTCCATGTCCCTCATTAGCAACCCAAAGGCTATTATAAAAAGAGAGATCCCAAAGAGAATGTATTACATTTCTTGGCGCTGCTGCAACCCTTGATCATTTATCCCCCACTGAGGCCACAGAGTGTATAATAAAATGTGCCATGAAATACATCATATCTCATTTGGAATCAATTTATTTAGAGCCACACAAAAATAGGAGACTATTTTTTGACAGCTGCCAAAAACAGCCAACACAGTGCTAGGCTGCATTAACAGAGGGATAGAATCAAGATCACGTGAAGTATTAATACCACTTTACAATGCCTTGGTAAGGCCACCCTTGGAATACTGCATCCAGTTTTGGTTACCACGATGTAAAAAAGATGTTGAGACTTTGGAAAGAGTACAGAGAAGAGCAACAAAGATGATTAGGGGACTGGAGGCTAAAACATATAAGGAACGGTTGCTGGAATTGGGTATGTCTAGTTTAACGAAGAGAAGGATGAGGGGGGACATGATAGCAGTGTTCCAATATCTCAGGGGTGGCCCCAAAGAAGAGGGGGAGTCAAGCTATTCTCCAAAGCACCTGAAGGCAGGACAGGAAGCAAAATAGATGGAAACTAATCAAGGAGAGAAGCAACCTAGAACTAAGGAGAAACTTCCTGACAGTGAGAACAATTAACCAGTGGAACAACCTGCCTGCAGAAGCGGCGAATGCTCCAACACTGGAAGTTTTTAAGAAGAGACTGGACAGCCATTTGTCTGAAATGGTATATGGCAGTGGTGGCGAACCTATGGCACGGGTGCCAGAGGTGGCACTCAGAGCCCTCTCTGTGGGCACGCGTGCTGTCGCCCCAGTCCTAGGCCTTCAGCTGGGTTTTATAAAACCTTTTTGCTTTAGGCCTCTGCCGCTGTGTGCAAAAAAAATAAAAATAGATTCAATCAGTCAATTTCAACTTTTCGCGGGGGAAAAAAAAGATCTTGCAAAGTTGGAATTGACTGATTGAACTTTTTAGTCCCACCCAGTCTGCCATTACTACTGCAGCCACGCCCACCCAATGGACCACGCCCAGCCAATTAGCCACACCCACCCCACACTCGACGATGCATAAGTGGTTTTTGGGTTGCAGTTTGGGCACTCGGTCTCTAAAAGGTTCGCCATCACTGGTATAGGGTTTCCTGCCTGAGCAGGGGGTTGGACTAGATGACCTCCAAGGTCCCTTCCAACTTTATTGTTGTTATTATTAATATTATTATTATTATTATTAAATCCAAAGGTTGTAATATAAACATGGATCTTGGCCATTCTGAGCTATATATGACTAGTTCCAAAAATTCATTGTTCTGGCGAACTTTGCAAAAAAGAGAAAAAAAAAACATGCCCGAACATTGAATTGCAAGTAAAACTTCAAAAAAAATTTTTTCACAACCCTTGTAATTAAGTTACGGGGGTCATATGATGTGATTGCCACAAAAGAAGTGGCTTGATGACATATATCAGGAGCCTGATCCAACAAGTCTCTCTGGGGGAGACTCCCTGATTTGTTTGTAGAAGATCCCAGAGTCAACCTGTGGTAGTTCCAGCTAAGACTCCAAATATCCATGAACTTAAGAACAACCTTTCTGAATCAAGCCCAAACTCATCTTAGTCCAACGTGAAAAATTAAGATCCTGGAGGAATTCCTCACTGGGATGTCTGTTCCATGATTCCAGACGTTTGCACTATATTAGAACAACTGGAAGCAGTTGTATTCTTACAGCAGGCTTGAAAACTGAAGAGCATTTTGGAGAAAAAACGTATGAAGAACGGCTAAAACAGATGACGGTTAAAACATATAAAGAACAGTTGCTGGAATTGGGTATGTGTAGTTTAATGAAGAGAAGGACTAGGGGTGACATGATAGCTGTGTTCCAATATCTCAGGGGTTTCCACAAAGAAGAGGGAGTCAAGCTATTCTCCAAAGCACCTGAAGGCAGGACAAGAAGCAACGGGTAGAAACTAACCAAAGAGAGAAGCAACCTAGAACTAAGGAGAAACTTCCTGACCGTTAGAACAATTAATCAGTGGAACAACCTGCCTCCAGAAGCTGTGAATGCTCCAACACGGGAAGCCATTTGTCCGAAATGGTATAGGGTTTCCTGCCTGAGCAGGGGGTTGGACTAGAAGACCTCCAAGGTCTCTTTCAACTCTGTTATTCTGGAAGTTCACTGAGTATTTATGGGGGGGAAATGCACGGTTTACACACCTTCACTTAGTGAGGAATAAATATCTGTGATGTTTGGAAGCAGGCCAAGATCAGGCAGTGTCTTAGGCAGCCAAGATCAGGCAGCGCCTTAGGCAGCATATATTAAAGGGAAACAACCATCAGATCCAGTGGCATATAGAAAGATGGATAGGAGAAGGGATATGAGTCAGTGTTGACTCCTGGCAACTGCCTGGACCAATCCCAGCAGTTCCCTTGGCAAGATTTTCAGAAGTGGTTTGCCCTTGCCTTCTGCCCATGGATAAGAGAAAAGGGCTCGCCCAAGGTTACCAGCTAGCTTAGAACTCACTGTCTCCCAGTTTCTAGCCTTTACCATTTGTCAGCCCAGGTAGAGCAGACAGGACATGCAACCAGGTCAGCTAACTGTACTTTATTGATCACGTGAAGTATTAATACCACTTTACAAGGCCTTGGTAAGGCCACACTTGGAATACTGCATCCAGTTTTGGTCACCACGATGTAAAAAAGATGCTGAGACTCTGGAAAGAGTACAGAGAAGAGCAACAAAGATGATTAGGGGACTGGAGGCTAAAACATGTGAAGAACGGTTGCTGGAATTGGGTTTGTCTAGTTTAACGAAGAGAAGGACGAGGGGGGCCATGATAGCAGTGTTCCAATATCTCAGGGGCTGCCACAAAGAAGAGGGAGTCAAGCTATTTTCCAAAGCGCCTGAAGGCAGAACAAGAAGCAATGGATGGAAACTAATCAAGGAGAAACTAATCAAGAAACTAATCAAGGAGAGAAGCAACCTAGAACTAAGGAGAAACTTAGTTCGAAGAAGAAACTTCCTGACAGTTAGAACAATTAACCAGTGGAACAACCTGCTTCCAGAAGCGGTGAATGCTCCAACACTGGAAGTTTTTAAGAAGAGACTGGACAGCCATTTGTCCGAAATGGTACAGGGTTTCCTGCCTGAGCAGGGCGTTGGACTTGATGACCTCCAAGGTCCCTTCCAACTTATTATTATTATTATTATTATTATTATTATTATTATTATTATTATTATTATTATTATTATTATTATTATTATTATTATTATTATTATTATTATTATTATTATTATTATTATTATTATATCTCCCACCGTCTCTTTTACAGCCTGACGAGTTAGGGAAATTCCTTTCTGAGTTTCTTTCTCCTCCCATTATGCAGCTATGGGTTATGCCCTCTCTTATTTGATCGTTTGCTAGGCAGCGCCTTTTCCCGATTGAAGGCAAATATACACGTATCCCAGGATAATGTTGCAGGATCCAATCTGGGTCGTTCCCTCGGACCAGAGATTTAGTCTTCTGAGCTTTCAGACTCCTGCTGAAGTCCATCCTTAGGGAACTTCTGTCTACCGGAATCTGGACTTTGGGCTATTCTATGTATAGTATTTATGTGGTGCCTGGTTAGGTGTGGCTTATTCCAGGAGAGAGAAGTTCCCTGAGGATGGGCTCCAACATTGAAAGCTCGGAAGGCTAAATTTCTGGTCTGGGCAACCGACCCAGATTGCATCCTGCAGAATCTTTTTCTTCCATCTCCCAAAATCATTCCTATGTACCAAACTTGCTGTCGCAGAAACGTGACTGTTGATAATACATAGGGCAGTGGTGGCGAACCTATGGCACGCGTGCCAGAGGCGGCACTCAGAGCCCTCTCTGTGGGCACGTGCGCCGTCGCCCCAGCCCCGCCTCCCACCGCGGCCCCCTCCTCACCAGCAACTCCCCCGGAGGAGAGTCGCCCCCAAGTGTGACCCGCGTGGAGCAGCGCAGCCAAGGACATGGCAGCCAGGCAGTGGGAACAAGACTCCACCCTCATGCCCTGTCACACGCAGTTGATGCTGTGGGGCACGGGCGGAGGGCATGGCCTCCATGGCGCTGCTGGGCCGTCTGGGTGATCGGCGGGCTGTGGAGGCAGTGAGTGGCCCTGTGGGCGGGGGGGCGGATGGGGGGCAGGAGCGGGGCTGGTTTTGGGGCACTCGGTCTCTAAAAGGTTCGCCATCACTGACATAGGGGAAAAACAACTTTCTCCCAGTTCCCCTAAGCCCAGTGGTGGGATTCAAATATGTGAGCAACCGGTTCTCTGTGTGGATGCCACTTCCTGAAGTCCATTCTGGGCATTGGGCAACAAAAAATTAGCTACCGGTTTTGCCGAAGTGGTGCGAACTGGCTGAATCCCACCACTGCCTAAGCCTGCTAATTCACTCCATCTGGGATTTGTTTCACATAATCCATAAGATCACAAGAAGAGCTGTAATCCATCTTAGATCAGCCATTGATTAGAACAGCAGCCATATGCTTCTGGGATCCTCATAAGCAGGAGATGCATACATTGTTCTCTCCCACCGTTTTAATCCTGCAACTAGTATTTGGGGGCATACAAATAGTCCTCAACGTATGACCTCAATTGAGTGCAACATTTCTGCTGCTCAGCAAGGCAGTTGTTAAGTGAGTTGTGCCCCACTTTATGATCTTTTTTGCAACGGTTGTTAAGTGAATGGTTGCAGTTGTTAAGGGAATCGTGCGGTTGTTAAGTGAATCTGGCTTTCCCCATTGACTTTGCTTGTCAGACATTGGCTTGGAAGGTCTCAAATGGTGATAATGTGACCCCCTGGTTTTAATCACATGACCCCGGGGATGCTGCAAGGGTTGTAAGTGTGAAAAACTGGTCGTAAGTCACTTTTTTCCAGTGCTGTTGCATCTTTGAACAGTCACTAAATGGATGGATGTAAGGAGAGGACTACTTAGATTGTCCCCACCAGAGGCATAATATGGAGCCTTCAAATCTAATAGCCCCTTCTGCTCAGGACTCCAAAAACACATTCTTAAATCTGGACAGCTGGGGTTAATTATTGTCAACAGTGTTGGAACAACTTCTAATATTTCACAGTTCAGTTTTTCTTCAGAAGCTGCCATGGCAGACGTACTCCGAAATTCATTTCAACTCTTCTGCAAAATTTCCATAGTGCTTCTCCTTGGTTTTAAAACTGCTCAGAAACCGATGGAAAAGTGTGTTAAATCTGGCCATGCTCTCATTATTATTCATGCAGCAAGATGAGCATGGAGAAATGCCTGCAAACAATAGTCTAAAACTAGAAAGGAAATTGAACACATTCGATGAGAAGAAGTATGTAGACTGTGTATGGAGACTAAATACTTACACCAAGAGGGCCTTGGAAAGAATATCATTCCATATTGCTTGCAAACACAGCCTGAGATGGGCCAGGAAAGGGGTAGGCAACCTTGGCTCTTTTATGGCTCGTGGACTTCAACTCCCAGTATTCCTGAGCCAGCATGGCTGGCTCAGGAATTCTGGGAGTTGAAGTCCACGAGCCACAAAAGAGCCAAGGTTGCCTACCCCTGGGCTATGAGCATGAAAAGTTTTATCCAATCTCTGGGTTCTCTAATATTAAGCATTATCTCTTTCAGTGGAGCCTATGTACACACTGGACTGCAGCCAACATGTCATCGTTATGAATCACGTCAGCCTAAAGTTCAGAAAGTACCATAAAGTGGTGTGATTCTTCTCTTCAGCCCTGGGTCATAAAATGTTTATTCTTATGGCTGTTTTTTTCCCATGGAAATATTTTAATGATTTAAAGTCTTGGCAATAGAATACATATTTTAGATGTTTGCTACCAACATAGAAATGTCTAGTTTGGAAGCAAAAGGGTGAGGGGAGAATGGAGAATGAAGAAAGTCCAGTTGTCTTTTGAAAAGCATCTTTGGGACAACCAGGGCGAAGAATCTCCATAGAAGGCGAAGAGATAACTTTTTCCCCATTTCTGTTCTAGAACAGCTGCCAGAACCCGGCTATCTCTGGGTTCTGACTTGGACTGTATAATACAGGGGTCTTCCAACTTGGCCCTTTTATGACTTGTGGACTTCAACTCCCAGAATTCCTCAGCCAGGCACGCTGGCTGAGGAATTCTGGGAGTTGAAGTCCACAAGTCATAAAAGGGCCAAGTTTGAAGACCCCTGGTATAATACCATTGGGTGTAGTTTTCCATAGCAGACTCCTAGATACTTGGGTGCAAAAGGGCATAGGAGGGCAACGCCAAGTATAGAAAATAGTCTTTCCTAGCTTGGAATAAGTTGGACATTAACTTCCAGAATTCCTAGCCAAGAGTTGAAATCTAGCACAGTTGAAGACCACTAGGATAAGGAAGGGATTAAATGAATGTTCATTGACAGAGATCAATGTGGCAGCTGTAATAAACTAAATCATTTTATTACATTCTGCGATTTGTACAACATAGTTTGAGAGGCCTGTTATTTTCATAATAATAATAATAATAATAATAATAATAATAATAATAATAATAATAATAATAATAATAATAATAATAATAATAATAATAATAATAATAATAATAATAATAAAGTTGGAAGGGATCTTGGAGGTCATTGAGTCCAACTCCCTGCTCAGGCAGGAAACCCTACACCATTTCTGACAAATGGCTGTCCAGTCTCTTCTTAAAAACTTCCAGTGTTGGATTTCAGTTCCCACCAGCCCAATAAACCAGGACAAGATCAATTATATACTATTTACTATAATATATAAAATGAGAGGTCAAATACTTTGGCCACCTAATGAGAAATAAGGACTCACTGGAGAAGGGCCTAATGTTGGGAAAGATTGAGGGCAATAGAAGAAGGGGACGACGGAGAATGAGGTGGCTGGATGGAGTCACTGAAGCAGTAGGCGTGAGCTTAAATAGACTCCAGAAGATGGTAGAGGACAGGAAGGCCTGGAGGAACGTTGTCCATGGGGTCAGACATGACTTTGCAACTAACAACAACAAATAAAATGAGAGCAAACCCTACTCCCTTACTAGCACTGATGATGTTGCCTAGTTGGGTAATTAAACATCTGCAGGAAAATAACCGACCTCAGAGAGCATCAAGGACCCCACAGTTCAGATCTGAGCTACAAATACTCACTTCTAACAATACCAACTGAGATGGTCATTGCTGCAAGCATCAGGTTGATCTATTCCCCCCTCTTTCTAATGTAGCTGATCTCTAGAGGTGTGGGATTATTTTCCAGAATTCCCAGCCAACATGGCCCTTGTTCAAAATTCCAGGAGTTGATGTTCACACATCTGGAGAAATTCATTCTCAAAAAGATAACCAGTAATTCCCCAAAGCCGTGCTATGTTAGAAAGAGCCAGTTCCAAGAACAGCATCCAAGACCCATTTTCAGATCCACTGGAGCTTCCAGGAAAACCTTTATAGGAGAAATCCCAGGAATTTCAGAAAGCCAGCCAAGGCTGGAACTTTTATCAATGATCTGTGGGAGGCAATTTCACTGCTCCAGCATGGTGGTGAGCCAAGTGGATGCGGAAACAGATGGAGGAGGAGGTCAGTCTAAAAAGTGCATGCAGAAATGGAAGGTATGACAAACAATAGCAATCTGCACCCTCTCAAAATTGGAATTACCCAGTAGGATTGGTTAAACTGTTCCAGCAGGATATAGAGCAGCCAGCAAGAAAAATAATGAAAATTATCAAATTAAATGGGACCAGAAAGTCATCATGACTGAATTCAAGGCCAACATCCTGCTCAAAATAGGAAGGTGTGTGGAGAACAGATTGTTCTTGAAGAGCATTGTTGCTCACGCTGTAGAAATGTCTTATTGGATCATCTTCTATTCATGCCTTTTTTTTTTTTTTTTTGCTTTGGGATTCAGGTATTTTTCAAATACGTTCAATTCAAGCTATACTCCAAAACACCTGAAGGCAGGACAAGAAGCAACGGATGGAAACTAATCAAGGAGAGAAGCAGCCTAGAACTAAGGAGAAACTTCCTGACAGTTAGAACAATTAATCGGTGGAAGAGCTTGCCTTCAGAAGTTGTAGTGCTCCAACACTGGAGGTTTTTAAGAAGAGACTGGACAACCATTCGTCTGGTATAGGGTCTCCTGCTTGAGCAAGGAGTTGGACTAGAAGATCTTCAAGGACCCTTCCAATTCTGTTATTTTGTTTTTCCAGATGGTGGTCTTCTATTTTGGGGAGAAATTATTTGAGGAACTATTCTCTGGGTGGCTCTTAAAACCACAAGATGGCCTTGAAATACAAGCTGCGTGTGTGGATGAGTGTGTGGAGTCATGTCTGGTGAGGGTCACATCAGGTTAGGGTCTTGTGATGGATCTTGTGATGAGTCTTGTGATGGTCAGGTGTGGGTCTCTTCAAGTGAGGGACTTACTTGATGCAATCCACACTTGACCCATCACAAGACCCTTCCTTACCTGACGTGACCCTCACCTGACATGACCTCCCCATCACAAGACCTACTGACCACACAAAGCCCTTATAAACAGAAGACCACTGACACTGATATCCCCTAAACTCTGCTGAAGATGTCACCTGGCCTGGTAATGAATAGAATAGAGCTGGAAGGGACCTTGGAGGTCTTCTAGTCCAGCCCCCTGCTCGAGCAGGAGAACCTGTACCATTTCAGACAAGCAACTGTCTAGTCTCTTCTTAAAAACCTCCAGTGATCGAACACCCACTATTTCTGAAGGCAAGCCGTTCCACCGGTTGATTGTCCTCACTGTTAGGAAGTTTCTCCTTAATTCCAGGTTGCTTCTCTCTTTGGTCAGTTTCCAACCCTTGTTTCTTGTCTTGCCCTCTGGTGCTTAGGAGAATAATGTGAACCCCTCTTCTTTGTGGCAGCCCTTCAAATAACGAAACGTTCGGAAACCAACCAACAAGCTCGGAGAACAAACCTCCATCCTCCAGTTATTTTCTACCTTCCTTTTTAGGAGGTGCATCTCTCCCTTTGGAGTTCACGCATAAGCATCACAGCCCACATCACAGCCACCCGGAGTTTGCCAAGTATGGGCAGGCATCAGATCCCCCTTCACGCCCAGTGAAGAAATGATAGCTCTCCTCTCTCCCATGACCTCTGGCCCACCCGTCTGTGTTTTGCTTGAGGGAAACCTTGATGGGAATCCGCCTCAGTTAAGAAGAAAACATTGAGACACAGTTGAATAGCCACAAGATGAGCTAAACCCTTTGGTATCTTCCCAGCAATGCTCCAGCTAGCTGTGGCCGACCACAGTTTTGAGCAAGCATCCACCGCACCATCTCCCCAGACGTGTACCAATCCAAACCTAACCAGCTCTTAATCATATTTATTTGGGTCACATGACAAGAGAAGAAAAAGAGCTTTATGCCTCCCAAAGAGGAATTGCATGGGGTATGAGAAGTCATTCCAGAATTACATGCTCATTCTTCTTTTGCATATGAATGTTTGAGGCTTGGAACAGAATAGAATAGAATGGAATGGAATGGAATAGAATAGAATAGAATAGAATAGAATAGAATAGAATAGAATAGAATAGAATAGAATAGAATAGAATGGAGTGGAGTGGAGTGGAGTGGAGTGGAGTGGAACGGAATGGAACAGAACAGAATAGAATAGAATAGAATAGCAAATAGAGAATAGAATAGAATAGAATGGAATGGAATAGAATAGAATGGAATGGAATGGAACGGAACGGAACAGAATAGAATAGCAAATAGAGAATAGAATGGAATGGAATAGAATGGAATGGAATGGAATGGAATAGAATAGAATAGAATAGAATAGAATAGCAAATAGAGAATAGAATAGAATGGAATGGAATGGAATGGAATGGAATGGAATAGAATAGAATAGAATAGAATAGAATAGAATAGAATAGAATAGAATAGAACGGAACAGAATAGAATAGCAAATAGAGAATAGAATGGAATGGAATGGAATAGAATAGAATAGAATAGAATAGAATAGAATAGAATAGAATAGAATAGAATAGAATAACATAGAGAATAGCAAATAGAGAGTAGCAAATAGAGAATAGAATAGAATAGAATAGAATAGAATAGAATAGAATAGAATAGAATAGAATAGAATAGAATAGAATAGAAAATAGAGAGTAAAATGGAATGGAGTGGAATGGAACAGAACGGAACAACAGAACAGAATAGAATAGAATAGAATGTTCTTTATTGGCCAAGTATGATTGGACACACGAGGAATTTGTCTTTGGTGCATAAGCTCACAGCAGTAATAAGTCATAGATCATAAATCATAAAAAAATCATTACTCATAATTGTAATTGTTTGTAACAATTGATACATCATAGAAAACCAATAGGAGAAGATAGTACGAAAAGATGAGAAATGAGACACTGCTGTGGGAATTAAGTGGATAGCTTAGAAAATGCATAAACATGAGATAAACCTCTATGGAAATCTGTTAGCGGGAATGCCGAGTAAGCATCTGACTCTGTGGTTTATCAAACTTTCTCAGCACATCCAAACTGATTCCTACCATCTCCCAGACACGAGAGATGGAATGGCTGTCTTGTTTACTTCTCTTGCAGTGAAGCTAAGCAAATATGGACTGCATGAGAACAAGGGTTTAATCCTACGTAGGTCATGTCCTTCTCTTTTATGACATCCATTCGGGTAATTTGAAGTGTCTCCCTTCATATCTCTCCTCTCCCTTCCTCAGCCTTTTCATCCGAAGGATAAGCTTTCCCAGATTCTTCAAACTCTTTGTTTTTAGTCCCTCGATCATCCTCACGCCGTTCTTGGAATCTGGTCCACTTTGACTGAATCCTTCTTAAGACACGACACCTGGAACTAGGCACAGTGTTCAAGTTAAAGTTAAACTAATGAAGAATATAGCAGAACAATTCTTTGGTGAAATTTAGGAATGTCGAGAACCACAACTGACTCGTATTTATGACGGTTGCAGTGCTCCGGGGTCCCCTTTTTGTGACCTTCTGACAAGCAAAGTCAAGGAGAAGCCAGATTCATTCTGAGGACATTTCCATGGTCATGTGGTCAGCATGATTATACGTGGATGCTCCAGGAACGCTGTTGCCTTCCCACCAAAGTGGTACCTTTTTATCTACTTGCATTTGCATGGTTTCAAACTGCTAGCTAGGTGGTCAGGAGCTGGGAAAAGGATGGGAGTTCACCCCATCACGTTGTGCTTGGGTCTCAAACTGCCACCCTTCCAGTAGTCAGCCCAGCACCTTAACCGCTAGGTCAGTATGATTGTGTTAGTTGCACTATGTGGAAGTCCAACACATTTGAATGTCACGAACAGCCCAGTGCAGAGGTAGGCAACCTTGGCTCTTTTATGACTCGTGGACTTCAACTCCCAGAATTCCTGAGCCAGCCATGCTGAGGGGAAAGGGAGAGGTTTCCAAGCTGAGCCGTGCTGGCTGAGGAATTCTGGGAGTTGAAGTCCACGAGTCATAAAAGAGCCAAGGTTGCCTACCCCTGGCCTAGTGCATTGTGTTATTTTATATGCAGCTTCTACCTAGGACTAAAATAGTTTGGATAACTATTTAACTCCCTTTTTTAATGACCCTATAATCCCTTAATTTGGGGTAAAGTTGGCATTTACTGGCCAGATGCTCTTCCTGACACCTACACGGAGTTCACAGTAGATATTTTTTTCTTTGTGCCCAGAGAGAAACATCTGCCACTAGCTAGGATTGAACTATCAACCCTCTGAGTGGGAGGTAAGCATCTTCACCACTAGGCCATCAAATGTTAGAAGCTTGGATAATGCTTCTAACATTTCACAAAATGTACATCAGAAGAGCTACTCTTACATATTGGCTTGGTTTTTATATATATATATTTTATATATATATGTTATTCTGGTGCTTCTAAACTGTTTTTATTGTTTGTGAACCACCCAGGATTCTGTATTAAGATAGATAAATAAATAAATAAGCATGCCAATGGGAAAAATAAGACAATGCCAACGGAAACCATGGCATATTGGAGTTGCTTCAATCTGCCCTGCCTTGAACTTTGCTAACCTCTCTTTTCCAATGAAGGAAGTTTTTAAAAAATGTCACTCTAATGACATTCCACTTGTTAGTGCTTGCAATCCTTGTGTGCATACAGGATAAGATGAGATGAGATGAGATGAGATGAGATGAGATGAGAAGATAACCTTTATTGTCATTTTTTTACTGTGGGCACAACGGCACACATCAAAAATGAAATTTAGTTGCCCGCTCTCATAGGGGTGTAGTGTCTGATCTATTTTTTTTAAAAAACAGTCATTTCCAGATTGTTTCCCCAGCATAATGGCGAATAAAGCACCAATTTACCAAATGATTGAATGTCTTTGTCCTTTAGGGCACAGTTATCTGATGAGAGGGATGGAGGGTGGATTTTTACCTACAGTCTCAACCAGTGCTTTTTTTCTTAAAAAAAAAAAAAAAAGGTGCCGGAACTCACACACATCATACAACCCGCCTTGCCTACCCTACAAGGTTCCATCCAAAAAAGGTGCCGGAACTCCGTTCTGGGCGTTCTATGAGATTAAAAGCCCTGGTCTCAACCAAGACAATTCCAGATCAAGCTGTGTCCTCAACTCTGTCTCTCTGCCTTGTCCTGCCCACGCGTTCCCCAGCCGGCAGTAAAGAGAATTTATTGTCAAAGGCCAACCAAGTCACAAAAGGAACGAGGGGATTCCAGGGATAATGGGACTTTCCCACCTGTTATTCAAGAAAATAAATAAATAAAGCTAATCAGCCAACAGGCTGGAATTCTATGCTGAAAAATTCTATTCTTTTCCTGACAGTTAGAACAATTAATCAGTGGAACAACTTGCCTCCAGAAGTTGTGAATGTACCAATAGTGGACGTTTTTAAGAAGAGACTGGACAACCATTTGCCTGCAATGGTATAGATTTTCCTGCCTAAACAGGGGACTGGACTAGATGACCTCCAAGGTTTCAACTCAGTCTATTCTATTCTATTCTATTCTATTCTATTCTATTCTATTCTATTACATTACATTACATTACATTACATTACATTACATTACATTACATTACATTGCCTAAAATTATGGGGAAAAAGGAGATTAAATCCATGATCCATCATAAAGGAGTACTCAGGGAATAGCTAAATGCAGCTCATTACATTGAAATGAACCTATTTGAATCAAGTATTTTATTTATTTATTAAACAAATTTAGATGGCCCCCCTAATTCATAAAAAGGTGACTCTAGGCACTTGATCATTAGGTGCACATTGCGTAGAAAATGTTTTCCAGCAGTTTTGATCATTCGCACCATCTTTGGCATCGTCCCAAGAGACACTAATAATGTTAAGATCTTCCTTAAGTGTTTGGCACCGAGGCCAGCCAACTCTGGGCAACTTATAACTTTTAAAAATCCATCACATAAAAAACCTACCCCACCCTCCGTCCCACCCCTGCATGGCAGCAAATAACACCATCAAATTAACCAGTTGATCAGCTCCATCAGATTTCTGGAGTGGGAACTCTGAGTTCAGGTCATTTCCTGGCTGGCAATTGACTTGAAGGGCGAGGTAGGAATGTATGTTCTGCAGGGTGGAATGGAGACACACGTGATGTAAAAGTAGACTTCACCCAAAATGTGGGCTGGATATGACCAGGAAGACAAGAAGCCGAAGGGCTTGGGGAATGGAGTCAGAGTTAGCTGAATTAGGGCACAGTTTGGAGGGTGCAAAATGTATTTTTAATGAAATGGGTGGAAGCATTCTACCCTTCTCCCCATTGAATAGAATAGAATAAAGCTGGAAGGGACCTCGGAGGTCTTCTAGTCTGCCCCCCCGCTCAAGCAGGAGAACCTATACCAGTGATGGCGAACCTTTTAGAGACCAAGTGCCCAAACTGCAACCCAAAATCCACTTATTTATCACCAGGTGCCAGGTGGGCGTGGCCCACTGGGTGGGCGTGGCTGTGGTGGTCATGGCAGACTGTGTGGGTGTGGCCAAGGTGGGCGTGAGCACCTTGATGTTGCTTGTGGGGAGGGACACCTGTGGGGGCCAGGCAGGGTTGGGGGAGATCCAGGGGGTCTCTGGCAGACGGGGCAGTGGGCAGGAGGCTCGTCCTGTGGGGTGAGGCGTGACAAGGCGAGGCAGGGCCGGGGGGGAACCAGCTGTGCTGGGATGCATCCGGCCACGTGGGACCTTGGTGAGTTAGCAGGCGGCTGGTTGAAGAGGGACGGTTGCCATCTCTGGGGCATGGCACGCGTGCCCATAGAGAAGGCTCTGAGTGCCGCCTCTGGCACGCGTGCCATAGGTTCGCCACCACTGACCTATACCATCTCAGACTGGTGAATGTCTAGTCTCTTCTTAAAAACCTCCAGTGATGGAGCGCCCACGTTCTCTGGGGGTACGCTGTTCCACTGGTTGATTGTCCTCACTGTCAGGAAATTTCTCCTTAAATCCAGATTGCTGGAATACGTTTTCGGGTTCATTAATATTTATGGTCATCTTTCTTCCAGGATCTGCAGTATGAAGTGTAGACTACCTCCCTGATGGTAGGCAATGTTCTGTTTGAGTTTACACACCGAGGTGACTGAATTGGATATTTCATCTCTTACAGTCAAAAACGGCAGAGATTACAACAGTTTTTTTAAAGAACACACTGACAAAACATATTGGACCCCACCTCCATATTTTGCAACCAAAGGTAGAAGACATAAGTAGAAATAAATGTGATTGTGCGGAAATTACGCAAAAAATGGCATGTGCTCTCACGTGACTGCCAAAGTCTCGGTTTGTCATTTGTGTAATTATTTGACTCTTTTTATATAACACATACCATAGCAGCACACATCACTGTACTGTATAATTTTAAATAAATGAATAGGTAAAATAGAACACGGAAAATAGAATAATGGGGTTGGAAGAGACCTTGGATATCATCTAGTCCAACCATCTGCTTGTACCAGAGGTCCCCAACCTTTTGGGCACCAGGGACTGGTTCCATGGAGAGAGGTTTTTCCACGGACTGGAGGGGGTGTGGTTTTGTGTGCTGCCTGCATCCCACAGATGGGGCTTTTCTTGTTTGTGCGGACTGCTTGCTGGCATGCTGCGGCCCGGTACCAGTCCACAGACTGGGGGTTGGGGACCCCTGCCCTATACCATTTCAGACAAATATCTCTTTAAAAACCTCCAGTGAGAGAGCACCCACAACTTCTGGAGGCAAGTCGTTCCACTGATTAATTGTTCTGTCAGGAAATTTCTCCTTAGTTCTAGGTTGCTTCTCTCCTTGATTAGTTTCCACCCATTGCTTCTTGTCCTGCCTTCAGGTGCTTTGGAGAATAGGCTGACATCCTCTTCTTTGTGGCTTTTGTTCACGGGGTTGTGTGTAACAGAGTCAAGCTAGACATTTTCCAAATTTTTAACACAGAGAATCCAAAAAAGTTGCCCATCACTGTGCTAGACATTCTAATATATATTAGAATAGAATAGAATAGAATAGAATAGAATAGAATAGAATAGAATAGAATAGAATAAAGTAGAGTAGAGTAGAGTAGAGTAGGGTAAGTAGGGTAGGGTAGGGTAGGGTAGGGTAGGGTAGGATAGAATATAGAATAGAAAATAATAGAAAATAGAAAATAGAAAATAGAAAATGGAAAATGGAAAATGGAAAATGGAAAATGGAAAATGGAAAATAGAAAATAGAAAATAGAAAATAGAAAATAGAAAATAGAAAATAGAATAGTATAGAATAGAATAGAGAGTAGAATAGAATAGAATAGAATAGAATAGAATAGAATAGAATAGAATAGAATAGAATAGAATCTTTATTATCACTTTAAATTTACACTAAGCATACATTAAAATGAAATTTCTTTGCCCTTATTCTCAAAAAATACTATTATGCATATACCCACATACACACACATATATATATTCAGTCAGAGTGACTGAAAGGCCATCAGCCAACATAGGTCACCCGCTGCTTCCAACTCTGTTGACTTCACGTTTCTTCTTCATAGTCTCTAAGGCTACACACTACTCAATCTTGAAGGGGAAAAAGTGCCTTGGAACTTGTGAAGCATCTCAAAGTAGTACAACATCTATTGGCATCTCTAGAAGGAAGAACGAAGAGAAGGAGAAAACTGTTCAGATCCCCAGCTTTCACAATGCAAATTTAATATGCCATTATTTATTTTAGAACCATTGTTTTCCCATCTCCTCCTCCCATGAAATATAATCTCGTTCAATGATTTGGCTCTTCAGCTCCAGATTGTCCCTTCTCCGAGTCTTTTTTTTTTTTGTCTTGACTCTTGGATCAACCCCATAACTGGCTTGGCTAGTTGCATGGCCCCAAAATTAATTGTTTAACCCAAAACACCCCTTAAAACACAAGTGAAAGCTGGCCAGAAACTTCTCCCCTTGTGTGCCACCTCCTCTGTAGACTTCAGCAAACGCTCTAAGAAGTTGTTGCCTTCGCTGGAATGATTTCTCGGGATTTAAACATTCTTGACAATTGTCCTTGTCTTCTAGGGGGTGATAGAACAAGTCTGCTGAATTGGGGGGTTCTCCCAACTCAAACCAACTTCTGTGGTTTGAGTTTGGGGGGGGACAGAGTGAACAATAAATGGTGGAGTCTTGCTTTAGTTAGTAATGAAAGGAACGCTTGTTCCAATATTCTGGTTGTTTTCATTCCAGACAGACTTAGGTGGGGGAATTCCGCTTAACTCATTTGGCATCAGCCTCGGAAAAATTTGTGAGTGATTAATCAGGAATCTCCTTGAAGCCCTCCCTTCTAACTGGCAGCCCATAAAGGCACTACGACTGCTTTGACATAAGCAGGTAAACTTTATTTATTTCGAATAATGAGCTGTTTATATCAGCGGGGCCAGTCCAGGATTCTAGTGATCTGAGAATAAAGGAAGGCAAGTTTTATTTCCCGGTGAATAAATATGTTGATAGAATAAATCATTTTCATGAGGGAAAAAAAATGAAAAAAGATCGCTCTGATGCTAAACAGAAAGACTTCACGATTCTGGTAGTTAAGGAATTTATGTTCCTAAAAGTGACAAGTCTAGCAGTTCCAGAAAGATCCGGGAAACATATGGTGGCATTTTACTTCGTGGTGTAAAGTCCACGTAGACAGGAGAAGTTTAAGAAAATCTAAGTCATACCTCAGGTAATCTTTGATTTACAACACTTCATTTAGTGACCGTTCAAAGTTACAACGTCACTGAAAAAAGTGACTTACAGAATGACCATTTTTCACACTTATGACCATTGCACCATCTCCATGGTCATGTGATCAGACGCGTGGCAACTGGCTCATATTTAGGCCGGTTGCGGTGACCCGGGGTCACGTGATCACCTTTTGCGACCCTCTGACAAGCAAAGTCAATGGGAGAGCCAGATTCACTTAACAACCAGGCTACATGTAGTCCTCAACTTACAACAGTTCATTTAGTGACCGTTCAAAGTTACCTCGACTTACAACAGTTCATTTGGTGACCGTTCAAAGTTACCGCAACATTGAAAAAAGTGACTGATGACCCTTTTTCACACTTACAGAATGACCGTTGCAGCATCCCCATGGTCACGTGACTTACATTCGGATGCTTGACAACTGGTTCGTATTTATGACGGTTGCGGTGTCCCTGATCACATGATCCCCTTTTGCGGCCTTCTGACAAGCAAAGTCAATGGGCAAGCCAGATTCACTTAACAACGGCGTTACTAATTTAACAACTGCAGGGGTTCAGTTAACAAATGTAGCATGAAAAGTCATAAAATGGGGCAAAGCTCACTTAACAATTTTCTCACTTAGCAACATAAATTCTGGACTCAATTGTGGTCGTAAATCAAGGACTAACTGTACTAACTGTACTAAACAATAGTTGGAAACTGACCAAAGAGAGAAACAACCTGGAATTAAGGAGACATTTCCTGACAGTGAGGACAACCAGTGGAACAGCTTACCCCCAGAAATAATGGACACTCCATCACTGGAGATTTTTAAGAAGAGGCTAGACAGTCACTTGTCTGAGATGGTATAGTTCTCCTGCTTGAGCAGGGGGCTAGACTAGAAGACCTACAAGGTCCCTTCTAGCTCTATTCTATTATATTCATTTTTCACAAGAAAATCCAGTTGCGTCTTGAAAAAGCACCTTTGGGACAATCATGACCTGGATGACCAAAGAGAGAAGCAACCTGGAATTAAGGAGAAACTTCCTAACAGTGAGGACAATTAACCAGTGCAACAGCTTGCCTCCAGAAATCATGGGCGCTCCATCACTAGAGATTTTTAAGAAGAGACTGGACAGTCACCTGTCTGAGACGGTATAGGTTCTCCTGCTTGAGCAGGGGGCTAGACTAGAAGACCTCCAAGGTCCCTTCCAGCTCTATTCTATTCTTAACTGAACAACTGTTGCAATTCACTTAACACCTGTAGCAAGAAAGGTCGTAAAATGGGGCAAAACTCACTTAACAGCTGTCTTGCTCAGCAACAGAAACTTTGGCCTCAATTGTGGGTTGTAAGTCGAGGACTCCCTGTATGTGTACTTGGCCTTTGAAAGGCATTTGGCATTTGGACCACTGTTTCTGAGGAAGCTGTCACTTTGACACGAGACAGTCTTGCAATAATTTCTTTCTTCTTCAGGAGGATGAATAGCTGGATGAATCTTCAGAGCTCAGTACTGTCTCCAGGAAATTTCTCCACCTCTAAGACCACCTCAGATCTGCAACCCAGACTTTCCATTGTTTTCAGCTTGGTGCTCTCCAGATGTGTTAAACAGTCAAGCTACCCATCGCCTCCAGGCAATGTGACTTACCCTGTGGATTAGGAGTTGTCCAAAACATCTGGGGAACACCAGGTTGGAGAAAGGCTGCCTTAAGCAACGCAGGTGCTCCTATCCTGGGAAAGTGCCCTCTACCCAATTTGGTCATTTGTCTCTTTGATGGAAAAGGTGATGGAGGGCTTACGTTGCACATTTGCTGGGACACGTCGAGATTTCTTTGGCTCTCACACTTGGCTTTCCGTAATCCTTGATTTTACTTCCTGGCTCTGATTCCTGGCTTGATCTTTCGGTTCTCGACATCAGGATGCAATTTAGAATGATAGAATTGGAAGGAACTGATCGCTCCATTCAGTCCGACTTCACGCTCGGTAGTAGAAATCCAGATGAAAGTGTCCTTAGCGGAGAGTTGCTTAGCCTGTCTGTGCATATCCCGTGAAAGGGGATCCTCTCCTTTGTGGATCACAGGCAGTCCTCAATTTACGACTACAACGGAGCCCAACATTTCTGTTGCTAAGTGAAACGTTGGTTAAGTGAATTTTGGCTCATTTTACAAACTTTCCTGCCACAGGTGTTCAGCGAATCACTACAGTTGTTAGATGTGGATGGAGATTCTCAGTCATCCAGGTCATGGTTGTCCCAAAGGTGCTTTTTCCAAGAGGCAACTGGATTTTCTTCTTTTCGTTTGAAGATAATAATAATAATAATGGTAAAGTTGGAAGGGACCTTGGAGATCATCTAGTCCAACCCCCTGCTCAGGCAGGAAACCCTATACCATTTCGGACAAATGGCTGTCCAGTTTCTTCTTAAAAGATGTTTTGCTTCTCATCCAAGAATCTTCTTCTGCTCTGACTGGATAACTATAAATGACTGAAGAGTATAAATCCTTCCATTCCCCACCATCTAATCAGAGCTGAAGAAGCTTCTTGGATGAAAAGCGAAACGTCTTCAAAGGAAAACAAGAAAGTCCAGTTGCCTCGTGAAAAAGCACCTTTGGGACTACAGTGGTTAAGTTACTAACATGGGTTGTATCTGGCTTCCCCATTGACTTTGGATGTCACCATGGGGATGCTGCAATGGTTGTAAGTGTGAAAAATGAATAGAATAGAATAGAATAGAATAGAATAGAATAGAATAGAATAGAATAGAATAGAATAGAATAGAATAGAATAGAATAGAGTAGAGTAAAGTAGAGTAGAGTAGAGTAGAGCAGAGCAGAGCAGAGCAGAGCAGAGCAGAGCAGAGCAGAGCAGAATATAATAGAATAGAGCTGGAAGGGATCTTGGAGCTCTTCTAGTCCAGCCCCCTGCTCAAGCAGGAGAACCTATACCATTCAGACAGGTGAATGCCCAGTCTCTTCTTAAAAATCTCCAGTGATGGAGCGCCCACGATTTCTGGAGGCCAGCTGTTCCACTGGTTGATTGTCCTCACTGTCAGGAAGTTTCTCCTTAATTCCAGGTTGCTTCTCTCCTTGACCAGTTTCCAACCATTGTTTCTTGTCCTGCCCTCTGGTGCTTTGGAGAATAGTTTGGCCCCCTCTTCCTTGTGGCGGCCTCTCAGATACTGGAACACTGCTATCATGTCTCCCCTATTTCTTCTTTTCTTTAGACTAGCCAAACCTAAGTCCCGTAGCCGTTCTTCGTACGTTTTAGTCATAAATCATAATGGTCATAAGTCACTTTTTTCAGTGCCATAGTATGAACAGTGAACAGTCACTAAATGAACTGTTGTAAGTCGGGGACTACCTTTATTGGTTACATGGTCAAACATTTGGCTAACATTCAAGTAGAAGTTACTGCCTTGATTATTTCATGTTCCATGCTTTGGAATGATGACAAGGATGTCTTGACCTATTTTGACCTGACTTTCTTTCAGGTATTTGACCTGCTATCAGAAACGCCCAACGTTATCTTTGCAAAGCTAAAAGTGTGCATTTATTTCATTGTTGCATCTTAGGATCTAGTTTCTAATCCCTCAATTATCCTCTCTACTGTCCTCTCATTATGTCCCAATTGATTTGAATCTTTTTTGAAGTATGATGCTCACAACTGGCCATTATACTGGAGATGAAATCTGATCGATGTAGGATTCCTTGGAAAATCTACTTGTTTACAGGATCCAATCTGGGTCGGTCACCGGCACCAGAGGTTTAGTCTT
Organism: Protobothrops mucrosquamatus; assembly: GCF_001527695.2. NCBI lineage: Eukaryota > Metazoa > Chordata > Lepidosauria > Squamata > Viperidae > Protobothrops > Protobothrops mucrosquamatus. The sequence goes on along the minus strand of NW_015390800.1, from coordinate 2,549 downwards.
CCAAGCTTTCAGACTCCTGCTGGAGCCCATCCTCAGGGAACTTTTCTCTAGCAGAGTGTGTGCTTTGGCCTATTCTCTGTGTGATGTTTATATAGTGCCTGGTTATGTGTGGCTATTTAGTTGATGATTAGGATGTTAATGGCTTGCTATTAAGTCATTGGCTGTCATTTCTTTCTGCTGTCAAGCCCTCACCTCCTAAGTACTTGATAAGCTGGAGATAAATCTGATTTGACTGATGAAAGGCCTGTTTCTCAGACTTCAATCACTTCCCTGGCTGTTTGTGTGCCTGCTCGTCCAACAATCTTAGTAGCTGCTAAGAGCTACTAACCCGTCTGCTTGTGTTGATGCAAAGTCAAAAATGTGCATTTATTTCATTCCTTCATCTTAAAACCTAGGTCCTACTCCCCTAATCACCCCTCTATTGTCCTCTCAGGATGTCCCAATTGCTTTGAATCCTTTTTGAAATATGATGCTCACAACTGGCCATAATACCAGGGATGAGATCTGACCAATGTAGAATTCCTTGGAAAAACTACTTGTGTTGATTAAACTGTTTTCAATCAGTTACTCTTCTAAAATCATGGAGGCTAAAACATATAAGGAACGGTTGCTGGAATTGGGTATGTCTAGTTTAATGAAGAGAAGGATGAGGGGTGACATGATAGCAGCCTTCCAATATCTCAGGGGCTGCCACAAAGAAGAGGGAGTCAAGCTATTTTCCAAAGTGCCTGAAGGCAGGACAAGAAGCAACGGGTGGAAACTAATCAAGGAGAGAAGCAACCTAGAACTAAGGAGAAACTTCCTGACAGTTAGAACAATTAATCATTGGAACAACCTGCCTCCAGAAGCTGTGGATGCTCCAACACGGGAAGTTTTTAAGAAGAGACTGGACAGCCATTTGTCTGAAATGGTATAGGTTTCCTGCCTGAGCAGGGGGTTGGACTAGATGACCTCCAAGGTCCCTTCTAACTTTTTGTTGTTGTTGTTGTTGTTATACCAGGTATCCCAATCTTATATTTCTGCCTTTGATTTTGATTTTTAAAAATTAAACTTATATGGGCAATAGAAGAAGGGGACAGCAGAGAATGAAGTGGCTGGATGGAATCACTGAAGCAGTAGGCGTGAGCTTAAATGGACAGGATGGTAGAGGACAGGAAGGCCTGGAGGAACGTTGTCCATGGGGTCACAATAGGTCGGACACGACTTCGCAACTAGCAACAATAATAACAACAACAAACTTATATGCTGCCCTCCTCCCAGAGAATCTGCTTGATGTTTTGTGAAGGGCATTATCTTTGATCTGTTGAATTTCATATGGTTACTTTCAGCTGATGTTTGAATGGCGTGGTGGCCTAGTGGTGAAGATGCTTGCCTCCCAAGCAGAAGGTTGAGAGTTCAATCCTAGATAGTGGCAGATGTTTCTCACCTAGGGCACAAAGAAAAAAATATCTGCTGCTGCACACTCCACATGGTGTCAGGAAGGGCATCCAGCCAGTAAATGCTCAGTTCCATCCAGTCGCCCTGACTCTACCCCGAATTAAAGGTTTAAAGGGTCGTAAAAAGGGAGTTACTTTCAACTGACATTTCTAATTTATAAAGATTGTTTTTAATTTTGCGTTTTCAAGGGCATTAGCCATCTCATCAAATGTTAGGCCATCTGCAAATTTGTTAAGCATTCTTCCATTTCTTCATTTTAGTCATTAGTAAAACCAGATCCAGTCTTTGGCATTCCACTTCATTCCAGGCTGATGAAGTGCCAGTGATGAGTGTAATTTTTAAGTCCACTTAATTTTCAACCCACCCGGCCCACACTTATTTAATTAGCTAAACATGGTGCTCTTTACTAAAATCACTTGATCTTATATCTGAAGCATTTGCAAATACACTCAGGAAGTGACCCAATCGAAAAACGAGATTCAGTGAATTGAGCAAGATTTGTTTTGGGGTTGTTTTTTTTCCTTGACAAATCCATGCTACCTTCTGGGGTTTAACAGCATTGTTTTCTAAAAAGGAGATCTCAAATCTCCCCCCTTAGGTCAAAAGGGCCGGTTTGTTGTTCTCCGTGTCCTCCCTTTTTTGTAGACTGAGCAATATGTCTTTCTCTGATGTTTGTTGCTTCATCTCATCTCAAAGATATCTCAAGATAAAAGCATGAACATTCCACCAGAACATTAACAAGTTCATCCAGGGCTCTCAGATGTCATCTGAGTTCAGAATAGTGTAATGATTCTTCTTTTATTTTGAACATAAGCTGAACAAGCTCTTTTTTAGTGTCCTTGGACAACCTCTGCTTGTTTTGCTCTCCAAACCTCGGGAATGGGACCTCCATGGACCCTTGGCCATGGCTCCTTCACCTCCCGCTTCCTGTCTCAGTCCATTTACACCCTTCTGTTGGCCCACATACCCTGCCATCTCCCATTGCACACTGTCCCCACAGCATCATGGCTTCTGCCTGCCACCCGATTGGCTGCCGGCTATTTGTCCCGTGCAGCCAAAGGCCCGGGGCAAAGGGTGCCTCGGCGAATGGGCTGGGCCGAAGGGTGCAGGGC
>NW_015390799.1:35777-39285 GCF_001527695.2 Protobothrops mucrosquamatus | reverse complement strand
CATCTCCTGTCACAAGAGCTTTCAAGTTTTTTTTTCAGGAAGAAAGCCAGAAACTATGCTGAGATTTTGGCAGCTACAGCCAAGTGTTAAGGTTAACAGCTTGCAAGTAACTGCATGTTGCCATTATCTAAAAACCCTGCTGTTTGGTGAAAATGATGGCCCTAATAAGGTAGCTGCATCTTCTTCTTCTCCCCCCCCCATCTTTTTATTCATCTGAAAAAAGAAAAACAAATCTTTGCCAGCTCCACAGTGACAGCTAACCTGAACACCAAGATTTAAAAGTTGGACTGCTCTTCCAGAGTCAGGACTATTAATGAATTCTGTGTCTGTATTTAGTTTGCCTGGGGGGAAAAAAAACAAAACAAAACTTGGCTACCACACGCTCTGAAATAAGTCTACTCTCAGAAAATAAAACTGTAGAGAACATAATCCACAGTTATTCTGTTAATGACCTGTGTTCTCCAGCACGGTTAGTCTAAAATGATTTTGAGCTGGCTGTGTTACTGCCACATTACTTAATGCGAATCCGAAGGAAGATTGTTTTCTCCTTGCATGTGACACAATGCAAAATGTTCAACACATCCATCTTTTTTTTTTTTTCCCCCAGCCTGGCAGGAGCACAAACTATTCTGTTGGTACAGGGCTGCTTGTTTTTTTTTCTTCTTTAAAACCTCAAATCTGCTTTCAAGGCTCTGAGGAACTTCTCAAGCCGTGTTGTGATTCATACATGGAATTTCAGAGAAGGAGAAGAAAAGGGAAATCCCACGGCGTCAGCAAAAATCGGTTTAAGGAATGCTGGATGGAAACCGGAGGGATTTCCCCAAGGGAAGCGGGCAGAGGGCTTCGCTAAGGCAAAGTTTCCCATCCCATAATAACAATATCAATAATAATTTCCTATCTTCTCTGCTTGGGCCCTTTGGGAGAATCTGTAACTTGAGATATTTATACAGCACGCTAAGCCATGATTTGCTTTGCCTTCCTAAATCTGATCAAACGGGGTCAGATAACAAGCCATAGCTTAAAACCAAACAAGCTTAGGGCATCTAATGTGTTAAAACCAACAAAACCACATTGTGGGTTGCTGTAATAATTGTATAAGTCTAACTGCACCTTAAGGAAGTTGCAGGGGAAAAAAAAATTAGAGCTGTAAGCTTACTCTCCCTCTTATTAATTTTGTTATGACTTTGATCATTCAGAGATGGAACTTCTAAGATGTGAGACACGCGTCACGCTGAGCCGTGCTAGGCTTAGCGCTGTTTTGCCGAATAAGTAATGGGATTTGCGAACGAAACACATGGTGGCTTAGCTTCAAGTTGGGGCAGTCGGTGGCCCCAAACCACTTTTTTGCTATCTCTGTCTTAGTGACATAAGGAGGGAGAAGAAAACATTTGATGCTTCCTCTCACCACTCCGTTTGAGTTAGGGAACAATCTGACGATTGCAGCTTAAGTTCTTAGTAGGCGCGATATCATTAGAAGCGAAACAACGAAACGGACCTCGGGAGGAAATCTTGCTCAGCTATTTTGTCAAACTCACTGTGGCCCTTGAATTCCCCAAAACATTAAGTGGGGCTCCCAATCACCCAAGTGACATTCTCTGCTAACAGACGTATATACACTCAGTGAGATGGACCGTGTTGTCCATTGTATTTATTTATTTACTCTTTGGGCAATCGAGAGGGTATCAACCACTTGTTTTGGTGACCGACCCAGATTGGATCTTGCAACATTATCCTGGGACACACATATTGGCCTTCATTCAAGAGGTTATCTCGCCAATTCTTTTAGAGGGAGAACAAATTTTAGAGGACCCTCGCTTACGAGGTTGGGAATCTGAAACCGCCAGTCATAGGAACTGTGTTTGGGGCTCAATCTGTGGTAGTTTCTATGTTCCTAAATCCAGTTACAGCAGAAGAGTCTACTAGCAATTAGATATCAGTGTTCAGACACAGTTTGTTTGTGTGTGTGTGTGTGTTTGGCTGGGCGTGCTTGTAGCTACCTTCTTAGCTAATGAGACCATTTTAGCAGAATAAACTATGGCTCAAATGAGGCTTAGTTATTACCTGAAAACCCAGTCAGAATATTTAAATGTTGCATTGCTTGAAAAATGGAAGGAGCAATGAATCTTCCTAGATGGATGCTGAAAGAAAGCACAAATTGAAGTGAACACGGGTATCCTTTTAGCCTTGGGCAAGAGAGGCACTCTCATATAGATTTTTTTTTTTTTTAAGGCCACGCTTTGGCTGAAAGACGAAGTGAAGTCTCTTAAGGCAACTTCTTGGATGAGGAAAGAGCCCCTAGCTAAGTTGGAGGAGGACCAAGGCAGCAGGAAATCTCCATGGAGTTCTGTTTGTTTTCAACCCCGGGATAATCGGTCTGAATCTTGGAGTTCCCCGTAGCATTGTTGATGCAGAAAGACTCTTCTGCAGCTTTAGCATCTCAGCAAAACCAAGCCTGTTTCGGGCCTCGTTGGAGCTGTTACCTCCACTAATATTTTCTCCAAAAGGTAAAGAATACAGTCATTCACTTCCCAAACACCATCAGAAAAGCTCCAAGCTGGAGGCTAGCGTCAAAAGGAGGGTTGAGTTTTAAGCCAGCGCTCCAGCTGCTTACCCTGATTTTTAAAGGTCTTTATAGGAAGCAAATTCTCTTCCCTTTCATCCAAATGTGAAGACAAAAGGAACTGGAAACGCTCCTGGCAGTTGCAGCATTTGTTTCAGCCACTGTGAACAAAGGTGTCCGTTTTATATTTCCCCCTTAGAGAAAGAGAGAACAGTGGGTCTGGTTTGTTTTTTTCCTGTTTTTTTTCCTTCCTTTTTTCCTTTTTCTTTGATCGTTCTGACGGATCTGGAGGCTTTATCCTTGGCTGGTACAAATTTGTACAGAGATTCCTTCAGTTGCGGGTCTGCCTTCCCTCGAAATAAGGAGAATTAAGGAATCTGGGCTATGCCATTGCAATCAAATAAAGAACTTGTCTTCCCTTTTCACATGCCTGTAGGTGGTGCAAAAGAAGTCAAACTGTTTTTCTAAGGTGGTGAGTTACCTCTCTCTGTATACGAATTCCGTGCCAGCCAATGTTCAAACAAGCTGTTGGTTTGGTTTGTTGTTTTTTTTTGCAAGAAATAAGAATGCATGTAGCCATATGAGAGAGAGAGAGAGAGAGAGAGAGAGACAGACAGACAGACAGACAGACAGACAGACAGACAGACAGACAGACAGACAGACAGATGAGAGAGAGACAGATAGGCAGAGACAGAAAGGAGAGAGGGAGGGAGAGAGAGAGAGAGAGAGAGAGAGAAAGACAGACAGACAGACAGACAGACAGACAGACAGATGAGAGATGAGAGATAGAGACAGACAGGCAGAGACAGAAAGGAGAGAGGGAGGGAGGGAGAGAGAGAGAGACAGACAGACAGATGAGAGATGAGAGATAGAGACAGACAGGCAGAGACAGAAAGGAGAGAGGGAGGGAGAGAGACAGACAGACAGACAGACAGACAGACAGATGAG
>NW_015390799.1:30967-33365 GCF_001527695.2 Protobothrops mucrosquamatus | reverse complement strand
TTGTTTTTGTTTTTCTTCCTGTTGAGAAATTAAGAAAAAAAAAATAGCTTTCTTAATGTTTTGAGTAATTGTTAGGGCTTGTTTTTCTTCCTTTTGAGAAATTAAGGGGGAAAAAAATAGCTTTCTTAATGTTTTTTTGTCCAGCAATTGCAAATTTCAGAATGCCAATTTGAGCCCAGCTGCAATTGTAATGCAGTCTGCCTGCAGGGAGAAAGAATGTCTCCAGTTAACAATTTCAGAAAACTGTGCCTGAAGATTATCTGCTGATCCTTTGACAGGATTCCATGTCCATAAAGACAGGAGAACAATTCTGGTCTTGCAAGAGTGGTGCTTAGATGTATCAAATGTTCATTTCTGGTCCTGTTTATGGAATGCAATTGACTTGACTGTGGAGGGCTGGATTTGTTAAACAGTAACCATAGTAACCTGTTACAGCAGTACGTCGGGATTTTTTTTTAATTTTTTTTTGCTAATAAAATGTGTCTTCCTTTTTTTTTTTTTAATGCTTTGGTAGGCATATCCATCCATCTCGCTGTATCCGCTTTAATAGGCATATCTGTCACTGATAAAAAAAAAAGTTTGTGACATTTTCAGATCTTTTTAGAAGAGTCTTTTTAGCTTCGAGATTGGCACGCTGAGGCTTTGCTCTTATGGGAACAGAGAACACTCCATACATGGACATTTGGGGTGGGGGAGCTCTTTTAGGTTCACTCTCTCGTTCTCTAAAAGAAAGGAACCACGACAGACAAAGAAGAACAATGTTGGGGTTCCTTTGATCTAAAATCGCAATTCTAGAGGGGCCCGTCTTTACTGAGTTGTCTCCTTTCCCCTCTGTAGCACCTGAGGCAATTTGAATGCTTGAGGTGTTAAACAAGCATCTCTTCTGATGCTTGTTATTCTGCTAGAAGAGTCTGGCGATGCGAAAATAATGCCATGCATAAAGCATTAGATGTCATACTCTAACAGCCAGGAAGTCAAGGTAGACCCAGTGCCTCTTTTGGGAAAATTGTTGTCATCAACCTCAACGCAGCACAAGTCCTAACTGGGCTTCGGTGACGAGACCGCAGGGGATGTGAAAGTAGAACAGGTAAGTTAGGATGGCTCTTGAAGCCCAAACGCAACGATGTCAGGGTCCCTCTTTGGAAAGGCATGAAGAAGACCTTTTTTGGAAGATGCAGGACAGCAGAAATCCATGACTGACCTAGTAGGAGAAAGAAGACCTGGAAAGAGCCTGATTTTGGGAGTTCTCTTTTGGCCTGAATTATTTGCAGTTCCTCTCTTTCGTCATCTGCTCTGATGATATGAAGAGGATGATGTCTTGGCACAAAACCCTTGGTTGGAATTTCACTTTCCTAAGTATGGAGTAACAGAGTTGGGAGGGACCTTGGAGGTCTTCCCCTGCTTAGACAGGAAACCCTATACCATTTCAGACAAAACGTCTTAAAAACTTCCAGTGTTGGAGCATTCACAACTTCTGGAGGCAAGTTGTTCCACTGATTAATTGTTCTGACTGTCAGGAAATTTCTTCTTGGTTCTAGGTTGCTTCTTTCCTTGATTAGTTTCCATTCTTTGATTCTTGTCCTGTGCTTTGGAGAATACCAGTTCCTTGTCCTCAGTATGAACAGATGCCCCCCCCCCAAAAAAAAAACAACCAAAGAGCTTTGCTGGGTGAGCTATATTCCTTTGCTTTAGAAAGCGGTGTGTTTTTGTTTCATACACACACATACACACACATACACTTTAGACACAGAGACAGACAAGCACACCAATACTCATGGTTTTAACTGCTTACAAGTCAGCATGCTAGTCTGTTAATGATGGTGGTGGTGGTGAAACTACTATAAGATATTGATTGTCTGAGATTAACTGAACAGCATGAGGATGTGCCAGAAAAATAGTGTTTTGTAGAGGTTTCTCTGTTGAGGAGTGCTGGTATGAAATAGCAGTTAATGATGAGAGAGGATCAAGTGAGTCTAAAACATACTGGCTTTTCTTTAGGGTCCAAGATGAAATAAGCAGTCAGAACTCAGCCCCCATGGATTTTTGTTTGTTTTGCTGGCTTGCATTGCAGTTTGTGGATCTCATGCTCAACAATAATGTCTACAACTTTTCTCAGTTTCAAAAGGTGTTGGCCATACATCACGAGAGCCATAATTGACTTCAAAGCTCATAGAAGCTCAGTGAGTGACTCTGGGCCCACCATTCAGTCTTGAACCAACCTTCAACTCTTGAATGAAAGAGCAATTAAATAAATGCAGGGAAGTTCACACACTAAACTTCTGTGTAAGCTGGCTTAGTTTGGGTTTCACCTGTAGAAATCAAGTAATACAGCCACCGTATTAACTTAACAGGTTGTGTGAATCCAGCCAGTTGTTTATTCAGTAGATCATGATCAATC
>NW_015390799.1:26226-28400 GCF_001527695.2 Protobothrops mucrosquamatus | reverse complement strand
AACCCTATACCATTTCGGACAAATGGCTGTCCAGTCTCTTCTTAAAAACTTCCAGTGTTGGAGCATTCACCGCTTCTGGAGGCAGGTTGTTCCACTGGTTAATTGTTCTCACTGTCAGGAAGTTTCTCCTTAGTTCTAGGTTGCTTCTCTCCTTGATTAGTTTCCACCCGTTGCTTCTTGTCCTGCCTTCAGGCGCTTTAGAGAATAGCTTGACTCCCTCTTCTTTGGGGCAGCCCCTGAGATACTGGAACTCTGCTATCATGTCCCCCCTCGTCCTTCTCTTCGTTAAACTAGACATACCCAATTCCAGCAGCCGTTCCTTATATGCTTTTAGTTCTGAAAACTTTTTTCTAAGTTTGCAATTGCCACAGTATTAAGTTTTTCTCATTAAATCAAAACATTTGCTGCCTTTGTATGCAAAGATTTGCTAACAGAGTATTATTAATGAAATGAGTTGCTGAAATAACACATTTGGGATATGTCTCATTACATTGTTAACACCACGATTTGGTATGTGGCCTGCTGTATGATTTATAGCTGGTCTGTGCTTTGGGGGATTAAGTAATTATTGTATAGATGCAGTGACAACATATGGACAAGACAAGAATGCTTAAGTTTTTCTCTCCTGAGGTGTGCCATGAATGTCTCTACAAATCTTTTTTTGACACGAGAAAATGTGGATACCATGAGAATCAGATGAGAGTAATCCTTTTATTTCACCACTCTGAATTCCCCATTATTTGAGTTATTTCTCAACTATACAAAGAGCTTATTTCTCTTTATTTCTCAAAATCCCTCATGCTAGCTTGTTTTTCTACAGTGAATAGCTCTCTGATAAATTACTTCTGATTTCTGCTCAGATTTCATTAAGTTCCCCTGATGAACCATCACTTTATTGTTTGTCTCTTTTACATACTTTGCAGGAACTGGAATGTGGGTACCTCGGGGGATTAAGTCGGGATAGCTTTTCATGCTCACTCTAGTAAATGGGTAAAACGTACTGATAAAACAAAGAGCTGAGCTTCATTGCTGCTATAGATGAAAATCTGCCTTAAGTCCATTGTGCTCTTTGTATATTTCCCTGGACCAACTGAAGTTGGTGGGAATTGTAGTGGGTGAAGGAGATGACCAGTCTGAGCCTGAGGGAGGGGTCAAACGCATCATAAGCTATGAGTCCCTGTGTGCCCTCAAGGTCGACGTCCAGCCCTCCTTGAATGCCTTTCTTATCTCCCGCTCATTTCTCTTGACCGTTAGTTGGTCAGATTCTTGTAGCGAGCTTAAGCTTGCAATAAGTCTTTATACTCATTTGAACTGCCTGAATCTCATGATTTCCCCAGCGCTTGAGAGTGAGTTGGGATCCTACAAGCTGACTACAAGTTCCACTCTGCAGAAATTTTGAGAGGGTCTTTTAATAGCGAATGCCACATTATCAGAAATTGGCCGTACAATCAGCTGCAATTTATACTTGTTTCCTGGATCGTTTAAGTCAGACAAATGGCAGGATAGTTTAAATAAGTGTGCCATTATCTTTCACAGCAAGTCAAAAGATCTGTTGTTTGTAAGAGTGAAAAGTAAAAAGCAGTCTGCAGAGCACAAGATCTGTATTTCTATTACCTCTCCAGATTGTCTGAATGCTAATACAGATGTTTTACTTATGAGGTGTTAGATAGCTCTTCGACATTCATTTCCTCAGGCAAAGTGATTGTGAAGGAAGTGGTCCACTACCTATTTTATTATAGGTACCCCTCAACGTAGCACCATTTGTTTAGCAACTATTTGAAGTTAACAATCATACTGAAAAAAAGACTTAAGACTGGTCCTCACACTTATGACTGTTGTAGCATCCCCATGTTCATGATCCAGGCACTTGGCAACTGTCAAACAACAGTTGCAGTGTCCCACAGTCACAAGATTACCATTTGCATTGGACTAGAGATTGGACAACCATTTGTATGAAATGGGCAAGGGATTGGAGTAGAAGACCTCCAAGGTCCCTTCCAACTTTCTTCTTCTTCTTCTTCTTCTTCTTCTTCTTCTTCTTCTTCTTCTTCTTCTTCTTCTTCTTCTTCTTCTTCTTCTTCTTCTTCTTCTTCTTCTTCTTCTTCTTCTTCTTCTTCTTCTTCTTCTTCTTCTTCTTCTTCTTCTTCTTCTTCTTCTTCTTCTTCTTCTTCTTC
>NW_015390799.1:21022-23480 GCF_001527695.2 Protobothrops mucrosquamatus | reverse complement strand
GCCTCTTCCAGGTTTTCATCCCTGTTCAAATTAATTATGTGGAATATTTATTTATCAATTTTGTATGCTGTCATGATCACATAATACACTTCTGGTGTTGTATCAAAATGCCAAAACATTCATAATTTACATCCTCAACGGTTTAACCAACCAGTCAAAGTGACAACTTGCTACTTCTCCGAAGTATTTTTTTTATTAGCCTTTGGAATAAGGTCAAAGTCTACCCCAGTCTGACTTTTGAAAAAGTCTTTGATTAGCTTCCATCCTTTTCTTCCTGTCCTGCCTTCAGGTGCTTTGGAGAATAGCTTGACTCCCTCTTCTTTGTGGCAACCCCTGAGATATTGGAAGACTGCTGTGATTTCATTCCTGGTCCTTCTTTTCATTAAATTTAACCTACCCAATTCCTCTTCTGGTGCTATGGAGAACAGTTGACCCCCTCTTCTTTGTGGCAACCCCTGAGATATTGGAACGCTGCTATCATGTCACCCCTAATCCTTCTTTTCATTAGACTAGACACACCCAATTCCTGCAACCGTTCTTCGTATGTTTTATCCTCCAGTCCCCTAATCATCTTTGTTGCTCTTCTCTGCACCCTTTCTAGAGTCTCAACATCTTTTTTACATCGTGGTGACCAAAATTGGATGCAGCATTCCAAGTGTGGCCCTACCAAGGCATTATAAAGTGGTATTGATAGTGTTCACCATTGCAGCACTTTATTGAAAATAGCCCTCATCCGGATTTCTTCATATCCGTGCCGGCATGTAATATTAATTTTATGCATTTAACAGAAAAACAATTTAATGCTGAGCTTAGATTATATTTGTAATTTGCTTTGGGGCCTTTGGGCTGTGAATAAAATTGAGTTGATTATAAAAATGAAAGACCCAGACACAACTGATTTCAGCTAATACTAAAAACAACAACAAAATCCTAAGATGTGAACTTGATTCATGCACCCTATTTCAATTTAAACATGTCTCTTAAGCATTTTGATTTGAAAATCTGTAAATATTGCAAAACGAGGATGTATTCTTCCCGCTTGCCAGAAATATAGTGGTTATTCTAACAATTTTTATTGGCCGTATGTGTCATCTCTTTTCCATCTCTTTTTTTTCTATAGCTCTGGATCAGAGGAGTAAAGTCAAGATATAACTCCAAATTAAGCCAGAGGATTCTCACCTGTTTCTTATTATTGAACATCAAATATTCTATCTGTGTGTAAAGATTTTCATATAGTTCAACAAGCTTAGGTACCTTTGGGCATGAGAGAAGCTTTGCAAAATTATGATTTTAAAGGCTCACTGCAGCTCTTTCCAATTATGTATTTTTCCCCACTGCTCAACTAGAAATTCATAAAATGGGAATAAAACTTTCACTCTCAAAGAGTTCTTAATTTTTTCTGTCCTTGTTCTTGCACTTAGAGCATACAGTTAGCCTCTATCACTATTTCAGAACCAACTATGTCTATATGGGGAATGGAGAGAGAAGAAGACCAATGATGCTATGAGAAAGTATAAGTTGGTCAACAACTTTAGAAGGAATAACCATAATGGCACACATGAATGAGTGTACAAGCTTTTGAATTCTCCATAATTCTTCAACAGTCCAAGTTGGAAAACAAAAGAAGTAGATAAGTACAGAAGTTGGTCCAAATATCATGCCCATGAGATCTTCCATGCTTTCAGAAGATCACTTTCTGCTGTCCAAAATATCAGGACATCATAAAGACCTTAACCAGTTTCCAAAACTTAAAAGTCAAGTGGCTGTTCTAGAACTGGGCCAACTTCCAACTCTACAATCTAGGGAGCTTCCACAGTTTGATAGTGATTGTCATTTTTGTCAGCCTCTGTGGCTTGTAAAATAAAGATGGTGACACTGAACTTGCTGACCATTAAACTAGTTGTACAGGTTTCTGAGAAAGAAAGTACTATGAATGCATGAAAGCTGTTATCTAAATGTTAGGTAGCATTATCATACTTTAGGTCAGGGGTAGTCAACCTTGGCTCTTTTATGACTCGTGGACTTCAACTCCCAGAATTCCTGAGCCAGCTAAGCTGGCTCAGGAATTCTGGGAATTGAAGTCCACGAGTCATAAAAGAGCCAAGGTTGACTACCCCTGCTTTAGGTAACGGTTTCGTAAACTTCCCTTCTAATTTATAATGTGCTACCTTGGCTAGTCCATAGACAAAATCTGAAAGCACCTTAGGACAAAGAAATATCACATTGCTTTTTAAAAGTCCAGAATGCGGCTTCAACTGGTCCAGAATGCGGCCGCGCGGGCGGTGTTGGGAGGGACTCGTCGCTCCCATGTAACACCGCTGCTGCGCGAGCTGCACTGGTTGCCGGTGGCCTTCCGGGTGCGCTTCAAGGTGTTGGTTATCATCTTTAAAGCGCTCCATGGCATCGGACCTGGATATCTCCGAGACCGCCTTCTGCCGCAGGTCGCCTCCCATCGGCC